>NC_051852.1:79956676-80259706 GCF_905115235.1 Hermetia illucens | reverse complement strand
TTTAATTTCCTGGACAGGTAAAGTGTTTGATCATGTCCTAGAAGGATGTCATAAAATCTGACTTCAAAAACTTGGAGGTGAATCGATGGACGTAAGGAGGTGAGAACTATGTTGACTGCTGTGAGCGGGGGTGAGTATGCCCTGCTGGAGCTCTGTTATAAAGTATGAAGATTGCAGCATAGTGCGCACCTTCGCCCCAAGTAACCATGAGTTCCTTACTGTATATCATACAATGTAAAACCTTGCAAAGTTTTCGATTGTCGATTGTCGGATGTTAATGAAAAGCTCCTCAGCCACAGTGATGATCAGTTGAATAGGGGGGAGGAGGACTTTCCCCGCCGGGAAATTCCACCTCCTGTGGATGAATTGGCAAAATGCCGTAACATGTGCATGTGGACTACTTCCCAAATGAAGTTCTCCACCGATGCAAGAAACAGCGGACGCAACATGCAGACAAAAGCAAGCGACCATTATATGATGATCCCTTTTGAGGCAGATGTAGGCCCCTTTTTTGTTGGTTTGGTTTGCTGTAAGAAACCCTGTGACCGGTGCGATAGGTACTCTTTGAATTAAGGTTAAGGTGGTAGTTTTTCCCAAAGGAATTTCGCTGTTTAAATCGCACTGATGGCAGAGGAATTTATGCCCTAGGCTGAATAACGGATATTAGTTGACGGAACTGTAAAAATGTTCCTGGGTCAGGCAAAGTAAATAATCCCAGGCGAGCACAATACTGACCATACTGCATCTCTCCAAACCATTTCACATTTGGTACGATTTGACAGGGGTGCATTCCGGAGAAGCTGTGAGCCATTATCAGGACGAGATGTGATGGCCAAAAATTTCACCTCGTGCATTGAGGTAGAATTTTGGAGTTATATTTTGGTACCGATACTGTTTCTTCCTGTTATTGGTAATATTCTTCATGGGGTCTTTGCCATGAGACGTGGAAGAGTTTAATGGACTCCGATGTCATTCATCAGAGTCTCCACTAAGAAGAAAGTGTCGGACTGAAGATAAATGCCAACAGAACAAAAGGTTCTTATTCTGAGCAGTCATCCCCCTCTCCTTTTCTGCATTCGTGGACAGATCCGTGAAATCTCGAACAATTTTTAAAAGAATTGTTATGCCAAGCTAATGTTATTTCTACCAAGGGTAGCATGGAACTCGACATAACCCGAAGTATTAACAACGGTAAATTCTTATTTGCTGCTTTAGACGAAATCTAGATACGCAGATGCCTCACATTAATATTAAATTAATTGCTTAATGTCAATACTCTCACTGTTATTATGAGAAAACTTCAAGCCTTCGTCAACATTTGTATGTATCCGTCTTGACATTGGGACACTCTGACTCGACATATCTACGACTAGAGCTTTATTTTAGCATAGAAACCTACAAACCTTCTTTTATTATATACCGCCCTCCAACTGATTATATGTTCCAGCGAGGGAACAGTATTTAAGAATGTGTCACGGCATTGAAGGCTACATTCAGGAAACTACAGGATTGCAGTATTTTTTTCGACCTGCATCAGAAGTTCGCAAAGGTTATAATAATAATAATAATGGTTTTAAAAGAAATTGCACTGCCTCTTGATGCTTATAGTGTACCTATTAACTATAACATGTAGATCAATTCTATAACCAATAGAGATTTTCAGTTCAGTATTTGGTATTAAGTATTCTCCAAGCTCTACACTGACCGTTGTGTATACCAACTTCGAACCTAAGATTTTTCTCGGTAAAATTTAAACAATCCTTTGAACGCTTTGGTCTATATCTTCCTCTGATTACCCTGGACTTTTACATTCCTGATAACTTCGCCCAGTATAGTTCCCTCAACCATTCCACTTTTCAAGGTTTTGTGTAAAACAAAACCTGATTAAAATCGGTTTACTGTCTGTCTGTCCGTCACACGCGGGTGTGTGTGTGTGTGTATGGTGGGGGAGAAGCTACAGCTTCTGAGCACTGAGGCCGTGTTGGCCCATTGTACTCGCCTCCCCCGTCTAACGGAATATTCCGGATTCTTTAACGTATCGCAGGATTTCCGTTAGTGGATGTGATGCTACCCGTCGCAATTGGAGAACATCGGCACCAAAGATCTGATGCCTGATACATCCATAGGCGGGGCATTCACATAGGAAATGCTCCGTGGATTCCGCTTCCTCATTACAGGAGGGACACGTATCATCTTCGGTAATTTCTATTCTGAACATATGCCCAGCTGCCTGTTAGAATGCCCACAATACACCTGCAAGTCCTCCTGCTTTTCGACAGGATAAACTTTGCGGTACGTATGTTGGGTTCTGGCAGGAAAAGTTTGGTGTGTCGAGCAGCATTTAGGCTCTGCCACCTGTCATTAAAGGAAACTTGTTCTCAGTTTTTGAAAACAGATTTAGCCAATGCTACTGATACTCCAATTGCTGGCTCCTGTCCCGCCATAGGGGAGATTGACCCCTCTTTCGCTAAAGCGTCCGAGATTTCATTTCCCTCTATGCCACAGTGACCAGGTACCCAGAGTAGTTCCACCGTATTGAATCTAGGCATAGAGTTCTAACGGTTTCTGCATTCCTGAACGATTTTCGAGGTGATCAAAGGACTGCTCAATGCCCTCAGTGCAGCTTGACTGTCACTGCAGATTGCGATGCCCCTGCCCTTCAACCGCTCGTCAATCACCCAGTTTGCCACCCTTAGGATCGCATAAACTTCGGCTTGAAAAACCGTTGCATATTGTCCCAAAGGAAAAGCCCACTTCTCGTTTTTATTCGAGAGGTAGACTCCGGCTCCAGAACCCTCTTCTGTTTTTGAGCCATCGGTATAGAAGACTTCCGTATATCCCGCCACGCATTCCTCTGGGTTTTCCCAGTCCTCTCTACGCTTAAGAGTAACTTCATATCTTCTACCAAACAGATGTATGGGGACACGAGAATCGAAAGGCATTGTAAGAACTGGATTCAGTCCTCCAAGTAACTCTTCCAATGCTCTGTGCCCCCCACATCCGTTATTTTCCCATAGATCTAATCGAATTAGCCTATGAACTGCTGTTATTGCAGTGCTTTGAATAAATATATCCAGGGGCTGCAAATTGAGTAGTGCATTCATAGCTGCGTCGGATGTCGCGCTCATGGCACCAGTGATACCCAGACAAACAGTTCTTTGCAGTGCGGCTAGTTTACGGTGAAAACCTTTTTGTCTCACCTTAACCAACCACACTACGGATGCATATACGAACATCGGCCTAATGATGGCAACGTATATCCACATTACCACATGAGGCCTGAGTCCCCATGTCGAGGCAAAGGTCCGTCTGCACAGCCCATAAGCCGTGAGAGCTCGTTTCATCTTTACCTCTACATGTTTGTTCCAAAAAAGTTTTTTATCTAGAGTGACTCCCAGATATTTCACTTCTTCGGAGAGCTGAAGGGTAGTACCCCTCATCTCAGGGAGACAAAGTCCATCCAGTTTTCTCTTTTATGTGAATAAAACCATTGTGGTTTTATTTGGACTAACTGACAAACCATGTCTAAGGCACCAGCTGTCTATCAAATCAACGGCACGTTGTATATTCCTACATACCGTTCCAAGATCCCGATCAACAATAAGTACAGCCACGTCATCAGCATATGCTTGAGCGTGTATTGGCAAATTTTGCAGTTCGCATAGTAGTGAGTCGATCAGCACACTCCACAGAAGTGGCGAAAGCACACCTCCTTGGGGCAGCCCTTCGTTGCTTCTGTAGTCAGCTAGCGATCGAAACCTACCTCAGTGCATAACATGGATCCACTTAATTAAAGCATCATCAACACCATGCGCTCTGGCGGCATCACAAAGTTTTTGAAAAGGCGCACAGTCAAAAGCCCCTTCAATGTCCACGAACACTCCCATCGCGTACTCAACATTTAAAGTGACCGAAGAATGAAGAGCAGACTCACAGGACTTTCCACGTTGGTAAGCATGTTGGTTTTCACTAAGTGGGTGTGACCTAAGTGCGCTTCCACGAATGTGACGCTCCACCAGTCTGTCCAAACCTTTCAGCAAGAATGAAGTCAACCTGATCTGTCTGAAGTTCTTTGGATTAGAATAGTCATCTTTCCCAGGTTTCGGTATGAAAATTACCTTAACCTGTTGCCAAGAAGAAGACACGTAGCCCAGAGCAAGACATCCTCGAAAAATATTTCTTAGAGGTCGCTCTAAATGCTCCATACCCTTCTTTAGCATTGCCGGATAGATGCCATTCATGCCAGGTGCTTTGAAATGTTCAAAGGACAGTATGACAACTCTCATCTATTCATGGGTAACAACCGCTTTCGCAGTGTTCCAGTTCCCCTTGCAACGTTTGCGTGTTGAAGGGGTTGCAAGAACCGTCAACTCTCCCCCTACCCCTTTTCTCACCCGTTCTCCCGGGTGATGTACTTCCAAGAGGGTCTGCACTGAGTCCAGTCTGGAGCTCGTGAAAATACCGTCGGGTTTTCTAAGAGAATCCAACTTGGCTGACTCATCCCTTTTAAAGACTCTGCACAGCCTTGAAGTCTCTCTTTCGCCTTCCAGTTCCTCACAGTACGCTCTAAAGGAGTCTCGTTTCGAACACCTAACGAGCCTCTTATATTCACGTTGTGATTTCCTGAAATTTAACCAGTCTTCGTTCTTGTTACTTTTGCAAGCACGATTTAGAAGTCGCCTGGTTAATTTCCTGAGTTTTTGAAGTTCTCGGTTCCACCAAGGAACCGTTTTACCGCTTTGGCCTCGGAAAATAGGACAAGCCTCTTCATAGCACTCTAAAAGTGTGCAGTTCAGAGTTTCCAATTCATCTTTCAGCACCAAAGGAGTCCTTAGTCCGTTTTGAGAATGAATATTTCAGCCCTGGCCAGCTTTGGTCAACAAGGCGGATTTGCGCTCAATATAATTCGTAGGCATGTCGTGTTTTACGAATTATATAAAGGAGCATTCAACATCTGCGAGCCGCTACGGTCACGCTGCTCCCAGGGCAGAGGTGAGGCAGCGTCTGACGATTTGCCTCTGCCCTGGTAAGAAACCGTAAAGCCGTCGTCGCTTGACTTTTTTTAAAAAAGTCCTTAGTCGCCTAGGGAACTGTACTTTATTGCCAAGAAGTTCATTCAACTTTGCCCAATCCGTTTTCCTAGGGTTCCGTCTTTGTACTGCAGACTGTTCACCCGCAATAGTCAGATTGAATTCTAGATATCGGTGATCTGACAGTGAGACCTCCTCTAGCACTCGCCAGTGTATAATCAACTCTAACAATTTTGGGGTACAGATTGTTAGGTTAATTACTTTGCTTCTTCTCGGTCCCACGAACGTAGAGGCGCACCCTGCGTTTGCAGTCATAAGACCAGCTGAAGTGATGAAATCAAATAGCTTCTCTCCTCTTGGATTGCATTTGCTACTGCCCCAACAAATATGTTGAGCATTCGCATCGCAACCTATTAAGAGTTCGAGACCACTTGATTCTGCATACGCCACCAGATCCCTAAGCTCTTGCGTCAGTGGAGGATACAAAGAATCATAGGGTAAATAAGCGGAGGCAACTATGATGTTTTCCTCTCGCCATTTATCTGGTATTGTATGATGACCGTAGCTAAAGTCCTGGGAACAATATTGTCTCAGCATAGTTGCCTCGAACCGTCTTGACATCAGGACGCAAGCTCTCGGTCTTATGGATCTTTCGTCGGAGAAGATCCTAGCCCTCTTTACTGATCCAATGCCACAGATTCTGTTAAATCGAACCCACGGTTCTTGCACCAGAAAGATATAGGGGAAATCCTGTAGCTTTGTCATTCTCGCTGCCAACAGGTAGGAGGGAGCTTTGGCATGCTGCAGGTTGATTTGACCAATCTTTATGTTTTTCGACATAAACTTAGTCTATTGTCTTATGGAAAACAGTTAGAAGCGTATGCGGCAGTCCGCGTATGACGGGGTTTCCCCACACCGTACCGCCAGAGACTCGATCCCCTCGTGATTGATTTCTCTGAGAAAAGCCGTACTTGGAAATACCGCAATTCCCATGTTTTCATCCACCAGCAGGTAGGATTCACTCTGTAGTCCCTTCCCCAGTGCGAGCCCCCATACAGGGGTTCCGCCCCTGTATGCACTATCCTCCGCGCACGTCTCCATTGTGGGAGAGCGCACCGAAGATGCTGCAATTCCGTCACACGCATTTGTCTCAGAGATGGTTGTAGCGATTCACACCAAATTCGGTGGGAAGGTGGAAACTGTGAACGCTCACGCATACAGTGAGTTACATAAGTTATACATGCAAAAGAGGGGTGTAATTTTTTTTTCATCAAATATAATCATGTGGGGTATCAAATAAAAGGCCTCGATTAGTACTTTGCGAAGCCGGTATAAGTTTTGACACTTGTTAGAAAAGTGAGGAGTGCGGGGGGGTCGAAAGTGATCGTTTCTTTAGCGGACCCATTCTCAGAAATTAGTCAACTAAAAAAACTGAAAAAATCAAGAGGCTGCTACTATACGGTGCCTAGGCTTCGAAATACTCTCAATACCGATATCTGTTCAAATAAAGTTAATTATACTGTATTACTATAATTTTCAGTAATAGGCTATAATACAGAGCTTGATCTTACCAAGTTTGGTGGAAATCGCACTATTACTAACAAAGTTACAATAAGTCAAAGTTGTTGCTTCTTTGCTAATTCAAGACCGAATGTCAATATCACCTAAATGTGGATATTCTCACATAACATATGCATATATAACGTGCTACCTACTAATGGGACAAATGCATGCAAATGTCTTTATAAAAGAAATAAACAAAACCTTTCATACCTGAAGCGTCAAGCTTCTGGTTTCTCGACTTGTTTTTTTAAGGAGGTGGAAATCTTCAAAAGACTTTGTTCTGGGCACATCAGAGTGTGGGATTTTTATCCACTAAATCACCCCCGCCTCACCTCCTACTGCGATGATTCACCTTTAGGTATTACATCACGGGGCGGAGTTAGCTTACTTTAAGGAATTGAAGGAATATGTAAATATAAAATAGTGAAAACACACTACTACTTCTCAAGAAGAAATCAACCAAACTTGGCAGTACTGTGCTCCACACAGAATTGAATAATTTTATAAGATAAACTTTAGAGGGGTTTGCAGTTATTATTAACTTTGTTTAAACAAATATTTTATATATATTTAAACAAATATATTAACAAAGTCTTAAAAACATACTCTTGTCATACTTCGGAAGCCAACATTTTTATTCGTCAAAAATTTAACAGGACTCATTTCTATTCCTTCAGAAAACTGACTGGCATCACTATTCCACTGCACAGTAGTTCAGTTCCTTTGGCGGTGCGGTCATAATTAATTATCGGTTGAATTTGAGCAAAAGGTTTATTTAAAAATACTTTTATTTGCATTTTAATGATAGGCTATGTAAGTAAAACGTATAAATGGTTTTGTGTTTCCCTACGTGAGGAGCATAATGCAGTTCTCCATTGGCTGATAGTATGGACTCGAGATATTTAAATCACTCAGTTCTGCCAATGGCAGTAGCCTACCTAGAACTGAGCGATTTAAATATCTCGGGCCAATGTTATCAGCCAATAGAGAACTGCGTAATAAAATTGCTTCACGCATTAACGCAAGCTGGATGAAGTGGCGTTCCACAACTGGTGTTCTTTGTGATCGACGTTTCAGCGAACGTCTCAAATCTAGCGAAGTCGTCCGTGTGCCGCTCTCTATAGTTCTGAGTGCTGGCCGATTATAAAAGACAATGAACGGCGTCTTGCGGTAATGAGGACTAAGATGTTGCATTGGACTAGTGGCATGACACGTCTTAATCACATCCGAAATGTGGATATCGGCGATCGACGTGGGGTTGCACCGATCGTAGGAAAACTGCGAGTGATGCTTTTTGATGGAGTGATCATGTAATTCACGCTAACGAGAATTCTCTTGCCAATATTGATCTGAACATTGAAGTCAACGGTGGCTTGATAAGCTGGATGGGGATTTAAATGCCTCGCGATTACATTCAGATCAGCTATTTGATAAAATAAAATTGCGAAACCGATCACGACGAGCCAACCACGCTTGTGAACGGGACAAAGGCTGAAGAAGATGTGAGGAGCGACGAGTGCATGACAGCTCCGTGCCACATAGCTAAAAATTCGATTGTCCTCTATTTTTTAGAAAGTGATTTAAATAAATCATTTGATGGAAACCCCTGTATTGATAGTAGTCAACCTCATACGCTTCACACTGTGAGTTTAATATTGTTAGCAAATCCGAAGAAGTTAACCTACATCAGGTTGGGTAGTTTCTCAGAATGGGTCCGTTAAAGAAATCGTCACTATCCAACCCTCCCACTCCCCGCCATTCTAACAAATCTCAAAACTAATACCGGCTTCGAAAAGTAAGTATTTCATTTGATACCCCACATGACTATATTCGGTGAAAAAAATATTTACCCCCCCTTTGACATGTACGAGGACCCCCCTAAATCTCAACGTGGAGGGATATCACTCGCTGCATTTCTGGGCGTTCACAGTTCCCACCTTCTCACCAAATTTCGCGTCAATCGGTATAGCTGCTTCTGAGAAAAGTGCGTATGACAGACAGACGAGGGGATATTTCCAGCGGCATGGAAGCGGCAGAAGTTGGTACTTCTGCCTAAGCCAGGTAAACCTCCTGGTGAACCATCCTCATACCGACCCATATGTCTTTTGGACACTGGGGGAAAATGTTAGAGCGGGTAATTTATAATAGATTACTCCCGGTTGTTGAGAGCCAAGGCGGCCTTTCAGATCGGCAGTATGGGTTCCGTTAAGCCAGATCAACCATTGATGCCATCAAATTGGTTACTGGCGTGGCCGAAGATGCAATTCACGGAAAGGGTAGTATCAGCAAATATTGCACTGCAATCCGCAAAACACTTGAGCAGTCGATCAATTCGACACTGATCATGAGACTGGTCATCTGTTAATGCCGTCTGTGACATGGTTGCATATTTAGACAGAATTACAACTTTCGTCACATCCAATCAGTTTTGTTTTGCCCTACTATACAACAGTCTTTCCAAAACGCAACAAGCCTTTTTCATTCGTTTTTGACGCGAGAATCAATATCACTAATGCTCACAATCTCTAGATCTGGCAACTCCGCAAACAGATTTTCTCAAATTGTCTAGTAAATAGTAGATAATTCTGTGACACTCGGGCGATGTTAGATTTCCAACACTTTATTCCTTGAAAAGGAACAGGTATATGAGCTACCTATTAATAGAAAACAAGTCTGGAAACCGGAAGCTGGCCGCTTTAGGTATGAAAGGTTTTGTTTGCTTCTTCTGTGAGTATATTTGAGTATAGAACTATCCCATTTGTACGTAGCCCGTTAAGAAAATGCATTTAGCATGTCAGATTTAGTACTTCGGGTTGTAAATTTACACGGTAAAGACAACGTTGAGCTACTGTAACTTTGTAACTGATAGTATGATTTTGATCAAACTTGGATATAATATGCTTCATATTATATTTTATACTACTACCAACTTTTATAACTCTGAGGTAAACTTAAGGGGGGTTTTACTGATTTTTCCCAAAAATATTGTAATATACTATTATTAACTTAATTTGAAAAGATATCGATATGGAGAGTATTTTGAAGGCTGGGAACTATGATAGATAGAGGCAGCTTCATGAATTTTTTCATATTTTTCGGTTGGGTACTTTCTAAGAATGGGTCCGTTAAAGAAATCATTACTTTCCAGCCCTCCCACTCCCTGCCTTTCTAACAAATCTCAAAACTAAAACCGGCTTCGAAAAGTACTAATTAAGACCTTTCATGTGATATCCCACATGACTATATTTGGTGAAAAAAATTTTTACACCCCCTTTTGCATGTATGAGGACCCCCCTAAATCTCAACGTAGAAGGATATTATTCATTATGTCTGAGGGTCCACCGGTCCCACCTTCTTACCAAATTTCGTGTCAATCGGTATAGTCATTTCTGAGAAAAGTGCCTGTGGCAGACAGACAGATAGACAGACGGACAGACAGACAGACATCTTCGATTTCGAAGATGTGGGGAAAAAGGACATATTGCCGAGGAGTGCAATAGATTAATTATTGCTTAAAATAGGAGTACATGCCTGTTTCATGAATTTACATTACAGAGTAACTTGAATAAATATCACCTTTTTCATAAATCGAACGCAAAGAAGCGACAGGTAGTGTGTCACAGATAACAGGATACACACTGAAAATGTGATGTGTCAACTTCCGTGGGTAAGAAAGCCAGGTAAAAAATAATGAATGATTGGATGTCAACCAATCACAAATTAAATACTATGCATATTTTTGAGTTTTGACCTATAACGGAGCTACTGGGCACTGGATGAATTAGTGCATTGAAATGAGGTTTAAAATGTCAGCTATTTAGCTGCATCTGTTTTCCAAATTCAGAATATTGTACTTGTCCTCTTCAATTGAGCTCAACCTTGGTGACTATATTACATATGCATCCAATCAAAATGGACCTGCATCTAATTTGGAAATTAAATGCGGCATTCCAGCAATGACTTAAATTTCCTCTAAGCTTCTAAAACTCAGTCTATCGATATAAAATGGGAAATTGCAGCTCTTAGATTTTCCTGCAAAACTCTAAAAGGCTCATAAATGAACCAAACTACTTGATTGATCACTTTTCGATAAATCTTTCATCTCTCGAACTGTGTCGATGCCAACCACTCTACGAGCCATTAAACCATGCATAGTCAAAACAGCATTATCTTTCCTATAGTGACGCTAATGGCGCTTTTATTATCTACAAGCACGTGTTCCCTATAGTGTAATGAAATTATGGTGCAGCACCCACTCGCTTCGAAAGAGCCAGGATGCATTATTTTGACTTCATTCCAAAGATCCAAATGAGGTCAGAGCAGTCGCTTTAATGAATGCAGTTAATTAATTTTTTTCGCTACTTTAAAACGAAGGAACAATTTCTTAGGCGCAATTCATTTGCATCTTCAAATTCCAAACACAGTTTTGGCGAGTATTTGATTTTCGAAGAAAATGCAGATTATCTATTCTACTCATCAGAGTTCAGTATCTTGGCGTTCTGCCTTTAGGATTAGATCCCAAATCTCCACAGCGAGTTCCACAGAAACAAGGTAATATATTTTATCGGATCATCTACGAATGCGTCTGATTCCCACATTCTTCAGATGCCTCATAATAATCGATTGGGAGATCGTCAATTAATCAATTACTTCGGATTAAAGAACTGTTTCGGACGAACATTACCACAAAAAAGGAAAGATGTTGACTCCCTCTTGGAAATGTGTGCTTACCAATTAAGTGCAGTTCATCGCACATTATTGAAAGTTTCTTAGGCGCACCACCATAATTAATTAATTGCTACTGGAATTATAGTAGTGAAGCGACAAAACGTTAGCCAAGAGAAAATCGGAAGAAAAACGAAGCAAATTAACAAATTCCCCAGAGGAAATGAGACGGTCAAGATGTTACTCCAGAAAGATGAGGAAGGGTCACTTTTTAAGACTTTTTAAGTACTTAAAATGGAAGAAAGGGTTTTATATGAAACTCGAGATTATTAGCGGTAACTGTCCATGTTTCTGAAGAATTATGAGAAAGAGTCGTAAGAGTCCGCTATGCTGAACGTGTTACGAACGGAGGAGTAATTTGATATTGAAGGCTTTATGGACGATCCCAGCAAAAATCGCCTCGCATGCGACAAAGGCACACACACGTTGCAAACTAATCAAAATGATTATTTACCCTTATTACATCTGAAAAGCCATCTCTATTTATGATTTTCAGGTACTATGTTAGTTCGTTTTAGTATAACCTAGTTAATTCCCCAATCAGTAGGTTTTGAGGGTCATGAACGAAAGAAAGAAAAATCATTTCCTATTTGCGTCTCTGAAGCTCTTATTTCAGAAATCACCACGTAAACTTTCGAAAATTAAAGTCGTCAAGCAGGATGCAAATATCTGTTTGTCGTTATTCGTTAAATGGTGCATAATATGTCAACCCCACCGGGACACCATCGCTGTTGCTTCGCTGAAATATGCTTCAGCTTCTTTCAGGTCTCCTCATCATGCCACATGTTTCGAGGGCGGTCCAATCTTCAGTCACTCTAGAATAATTAATTCCATTGTTTAAGATTGTCAGCAATAGAGTTGTTGCCCTTTTGTAAGTGTGACCTATGCGGCACTTGGTACGTGAAGTAGTTCTTCATTCAAGGTGGTGTCAGGCCAGAGTCCCCCGATGACGCAGCAGGAACAGGTGTCACCGAAGGTTTGAAGCTTTCGTGATGTTCAGCTTCCAGAAAAGACATTTTGATAAGGGGTCAAGACTAGGTGAAAAAACGTGTTTATGTCAATTAAGTAGTTGAGATGTTTGAGAAAAGATGTCATGGTGCATTGAACGCCATTGATAACAACAAGAAATAATGTCAGCGCCTATATATAACCGTCATAAGTCGTCCTAATAATAGCTTTAATTTCTCGGGAATGACCCTTCTGCCTCCTATTCCTCCTGTCCGAAGGCTTTCTCGAAATTGATTTAGAACAGGTAATGTGGGGATCTAAGTTCCGTGCACTGTTCCACAAAAATCCGCCGGATGTTGAGGAAGATCCGAAGTAGCCTAAGTAGCCTTTAAGTAAAGTGCATTTTGAATGGCGACTCAATGTTTACTAATATTCTCAGACTTCTCCCGTCCCATCCCACTAGCGAAGGATAATTGGACAATATAAGATATCCGTGTTGAATTTGGGGAGTCAAAGTTTCCCTACCCTACGAGAAGCAACATATAAGCTAAGGCAAGTATTTATTAAATGCTGATCGTTTTCGAAGCCGTAATATGATTTATCGTACGTGGCGATCAGTTGAAATCCAAATAACCTTATGACAAGCTCTGTGCTCAAACAATGTGCCACCAATGACGAGAAGGGGAAGGCCGCAGAAATCTACAAACCCCCTGGAACTATCGCTATGCTCGCCAGGACTGTGTCCCCTTATCATATGTACAAGCAGATTGTTATTCAGACCCCCTACCACCAACTCAATGTCACCCTTAAGAAACCTTTCCTGGACTGCATTCAATTGCTCATAGAAATTTTTCTTCTCCTCTGTATCGGAAATCTCTGTTGGTATGTAATAGTACAATCGAAATGTTTCTAATTATGGAGTGGGATCTCGCAATCAGTATCCTATCCAAAATCGGCTGACGTCTTGCGGTTGCCGTAAGCACTAATCCAATACTGAATTCATGCTTACTTCTATCAGGCTTTTCGGGGTACAACAACAAAGTGTCGCAAGAGGGATTTCTCGCCAGAGTTCCACTATCAAATCTTAGTTAATCTCAAATTGTCCAGCCTGTAACGCTGTAATTTACGTTCTGGTACAGTAGCCGAAGGTCGTTATCGGTAAGTCCGTTATTATCTGAGGCATAGATAACTTTTCAATAGTAAGCAAGTTTCGAAATCCGCAGGTTTCTAGCCCATAAAGTTCTATGACTTTTAATTACCTTTAATGAAAGACAAGAAATACTTTGAGTGAATACTTATCCCCACCACGCAGTGCAGTCACTACCTCAGTGGGGTAAAGATGGTATAGGTTAATAATAATAATAATAATAATAATCGTAATCGCAACAATCCATATTGGATCAGGGCCTTGAAGTGTGTTAAAGCATTTCATTCAAGACCGTAACGGTACACTACAATACACTGTAGGAGGCAATGTGGTCAGCATTGCGCTCGCCCGAGATTATTACCCTGATTTGACTCAGGTACTCATTCACAGCTGAGTCGACTGGCATCCGACGTCAAATCACGATAGAAATCCCACTGCCACCAGTGAGATTCGAACCGCGACCTTCCGTATGACAGCCTTGTGCTCTAACCACTCAGCTATCCGGAGTAGGTTAATAGCGAATACTATTAAAAAGGCCCCAATTGCTTACTACCACTATACTTCTAGAAACTGGCTTGGTAATAGTGAGAGCCGAGTCACCTCAAAAAAAAGCTCCCATCCGGTAGTCAGGATAACTCATGATTGCTTCATTCGAAATTAAGCAAGTCGGGAAACCGGAAGCTCGGCGCTTCAGGTATGAAAGATTTTTCGGTTGGGTAGCTTATGAGAATGGGTCCGTTAAAGAAATCATCACTTTCCACTCCTCTCACTCCACGCCTTTTTAACAAATATCAAAACTAATACCGGCTTCGAAAAGTACTAATCCAGACCTTTCATTTAATACCCAACATTACTATATTCGGTGAAAAAAAATGTACACCCACCTTTGCATGTATGGCGACCCCCCCCCCCCCCCCCCCCCCTTAATTTCAACGTAGAAAGATATCACCCACTGCATGTTTGGGCGTTCACAGTACCCATCTTCTCACCAAATTTCGTATCAATTGGTATAGCCGTTTCTGAGAAAAGTGCATGTGGCAGACAGACAGAGAAACAGACGGACTGATGGACAAACGGAATCGGAAATTGTATCATCACTTCCAAGATGACCATCAAATACTTCGGGGTGATGATAGACGGAGGACTTAATTTTAAGCAGCACATAGAGCATACTTGTAAAAGAGCATTCACCACGAGTTTGGCTCTGGAAAGGATGATGCTGAACGTAGGAGGCCCGCGGCATACTTGCAGGCTGCTCATAGCCAGGGTGGTGAGCTATATCATGCTATATGCAGTCCCAGTTTGGGGAAAAGCACTGCAGGTTTTAGGTAATAAACATAAACTGAGTACGGTTTACAGAAGAACATTCTTAAGGGTGTGTTCTGCTTTCAGGATGGTCTCAGACGATGCAGCGATCGTCATCTCGGAAATGATGCCGATTGATATCCTGGCAACCGAAATGATGAATATTTAAAACACCAGGTCCATCTCTCCCTTATCTCAGGTGAAAAAAACCGAAAGGAAGAGATCCATAAGCAGATGATAACAGCGATGGGACCAGTCAGAAAAGGGTCATTGGACTTACAGGTTGATCCCTTCCATCGGGGAGTGGCTGGAGAGAAAGCATGGGAAGAGCAATTATAATCCCACCCCCAATTGGCGCTGAAGTGTGTTAGAGCACTTCATTCAAGAACGTAACGGTACACTACAGGATTACAGTACACTATAAGAGGGAATGTCAGCATTGCGCTCGCCCGAGATTATTACTCTGAATTGACTCAGGTACTCATTCATTCACTTGTATCCGACGTCAAATTGCGATACAAATTCCACCGTCACCAGTGAGATTTAAACCGCGACTTTCCGTACGACAGGCTAACCACTCAGCTATCCGAACTGTGGACTAGTTATAGCAGATAAATAGTCAATTAATATGTTATGGTTAATAATCACATTTTAAAAAAGAGCTTCCGATATTCCGATTTGTTTATATAATAAACAAAAAGCGGGAAGAAGCACCAAAATTTTCAAAAACATTTTAAAAAGGTACCCAAAATTTTCCTTTTAATATTTTTTGATAATCTTAGTTTGTGAACAGGGCGTCCTCTGGCGTGGAAACAGAGAAACATCTTTTTTGTAAGTGGATGTATATGTATGCTACTATGTACTTGAATAATGAACTAGGATAGTTAAAATTGTTGCGAATGCAAACACATGGTGAAAAATTCTTATATATATCTTTATTCAGTTTATCACAAAAAATTCCCAAAAAGAAAAAAACGGGCTTCACACGAGATGACGGCCTTAATGGCGTCGTAGCTTTGAACATGGTTGCAATCCTGTCAAGATTATTATCGGGACAGGGGTAGCTGTAACATTAATCTGAAAGCCATTTCCACGAGATATCACTCTGACGTAATAAGGTAACAGAATACCACAAATGTCAGCTCATGTGTAACTTATTCCGAACCGTTTGCCAAATCACGTCAAGTGAAACAAGGGAAGCTTTGCAAAGAAAATATTGTGGCAGAAAAAAATAGAGGAAACTACTGTAAAAGTCATAACACGGATCAAAATGTTGATTTTAAGCATCACTTTGACAGAATAACAGCAAAACGGCAACAGAAAATGCTTTTTCGCGATACATATTCCTTGAGAGGTATTTTAAAATCTACCTGTATGACGGTCCATTGAAGAATTCACTTCGTTATCGAGCGTTCATTGCGAATTCATCAATTGTATGGGGCCAATAGGATGAATTGCATTCTTGCTGATGAACAGTGGAATAAACAATGAATGCTTAAGTTTTCAATTTGTTTTACGCTTGCACGCAATTTGTAGAACATCGAATAGTAGAGTAGAGTCTTCTTCTTTTTCTTCAGCTTTTTTCCCGTTCGCAAGCGAGGTCGGCGCGTCGTGATCGGTTTCGTCATTTGGCTCTATCGAATGCCTGATCTGGGTGCAGTCTTGAGACTTTTAAATTCCCATCCAGCGTATCAAGCCACCATTGTTTCGGCTTGCCGTTTTGCTCGTTTACTATCGACTTCGATGTTCAGATCAATCTTGGTAAGTGAATTCTCGTTAGCACGAATTGCGTGACTATGCCATCGAAGACGCCTCTCTCGCAACTTTTCCACGATCGGTGCAACTCCATAACGATAGCAGATGTTTTCACTTCGAATGTGATCAAAACGTGTGACGCCACTAGTCCAAGGCAACATCTTTGTCTCCGTTACCGCAAGGCACCGTTCATTGTCTTTTATAGTTGGCCAACACCAACTATAGAGAGCGACAGGACGGTCGACATTGCGGTAAAATTTAAATTTAAGACGTTCTCTCGATACGTCGATCACAAAGAACACTAGTTCCGCTTCGTGTCTCTGTTGGTATTCATCAAAGAAACGCCCTCTCACCACTCCTCTTTGTTCTTGTTATGGACACCGTCACACGGGATATCCAACGTTCTCCGCCCTACACACTGCTTTATGCAGATGATGTTTTCCTAGCATCTGATAGCAAAAATTATCTCGAGCAACTTTTCCAAAAATGGAATGATCGCCTCATGCAACACGGTCTCAGATTAAATCTAAACAAAACTGAATTTTTGACGACCGATCCTCATGAAACAGGCACAATCACTGTCAGCGGCAGTGACCTGCCCAGAACTGAGCGATTTAAATACCTCGGGTCAACACTATCAGCCAATGGAGAACTGCGTTATGAAATTGCTTCACGAATTAACGCAACCTGGATGAAGTGGCGTTCCACAACTGGTGTTCTTTGTGATCGACGTATCAACGAACGTCTTAAATTTAAATTTTACCGCAATGTCGACCGTCCTGTCGCTCTCTCTAGTTTATAGTGGCCAACTATAAAAGACAATGAACGGTGCCTTGCGGTAATGGAGACAAAGATGTTGCCTTGGACTAGTGGCGTCACACGTTTTGATCACATTCGAAGTGAAAACATCTGCTATCGTTATGGAGTTGCACCGATCGTGGAAAAGGTGCGAGAGAGGCGTCTTCGATGGCATAGTCACGCAACTCGTGCTAACGAGAATTCACTTGCCAAGATTGATCTGAACATCGAAGTCGATGGTAAACAACCAAAAGACAGGCCGAAACTACGGTGGCTTGATACGCTAGATGGGGATTTAAAGGCCTCAACATTGCACCCAGATCAGGCATTCGATAGAGCCAAATGGCGAAACCGTTCACGACGCGCCCACCCTGCTTATGAACGGGACAAAAACTGAAGAAAAAAAAGAAGAAGGATCGTAACTATCCAGAAGCTGTACCATGTCTATCCGAGCTCATTTGGCCCCCTTGAACGGCTTTGGCTTCTATATTACGTTTAAAACTAAGCTGGTCAACAATTTGGGTGTACGGTTTGCACTCGCTGCTGTCCAATATAAATAAGTATTTCTTCTCGTCCCTTGCGTGAGGATTAACTTCGCCATTATTGCTTAAAGATCGTCTTCAATAACTCTCGATGGAACTGATCCCTTAGGTAACCTTCTAAAACAAAATAATTGGGGCAACATAATCAAATGTGAGCGAAGTTACGGATTGTGGTAGCCACGCACATTTTCTGGAATAACTTTGAACACCCAGACAAATTATATGATAACTAAGTTTTGGCAAAGTAGATATGCGTAGTTTTTTTATTAGGGGAATTGAAGTTTGCAAATGCTTTCATAGTTTATTGACTGGTGCACAAGCGTACATACATATAGTGCATACACATAACCTTCCTACAATATGGAAGACGTGATCCTGAAAGGGAACTGCAGTTGGAAATCGACATCAAAATCAAATCAAGAAGAAACCCTGAAGGTGCCTTCTTGGATATCTATCACTTATAATCGCGATAATAATTGAGATGGATGAGATTTTTCTTCAACTGCATGAAGCTGTGAATATCTTTAGGTATAGATTCTAATTCTAGGTATAATTCCAGCCGTTGAGCAGAGGTTTTTCCAATAAAAAAGTAAATGGTGATGAATGATCACCCTCCGATACCGAATTTATCACTCGGCAGGGTATCAGTTTTCGTACATCCATTTACCAAAGATCGATTTCATTTGCGCCGCGTTAAACCTCATGGGCTGAGAGTATCACCGTGGATCAATTGATTATTGCCTGAAAATAAACACGAAGGGCGACATAATCGACCCCTATGGAAAATATCGAAAACAACCCAGGGTACTAATGTGTTTTTTTTCTCAAAAGAGATTAATCAAGAACAAAAAGTACATATATATGTACTTACATTCTATAGACATAGGTCCCAGCTTAAGAATATTCCTCATTAAATCGTTAAGTTTCTGCTGAAAGTGTTACATATTTCAAATTTTTACAGGTTAATTATTTATAGAATGCAGTGAACTGAATATGCACGGCCTTTTATAGAAGTGGACATGTCCAAAGTGTTTCATCTGAAACCACAATTGTAGAATTTGTAGTACGTGTTTCTTCTCGAACCACAATTCTAGTGACCCGATGAAGCCCCGAACAAATTCAACAATAAACACTCAGAAAGGCCGCACAATTACATTAAATCGAATAACAAGGGAGTTTGGGCACCAAATCCCAAGTATTTATTAGTACTTGAATGTCATCTATTGTAAGTTTTTAACGATGCTTTGCGTCGAGTTGTCTGAGGTTATAAAAGTTCATTTCTTTTTTGAGGATTTATTTACTTAGCCAGATCAACTCTAGGAGAATGCGACGCTGGTCCATTACTGCTGTGAATAATTCAATCAAGCACACGAAGAAGAGCCTAATTCGATTATGGCCGTTAATAATGGTTGCTAGTACAATATTTGATCGTCACATTGTATGCTCGTTCCTGTGTTTCTTCTTATCTTGGGTGTATTTTATTTGATAATACGGGATGAAGAACATACGGACGTACGTACCACCATGTTATGGCGACTGAGATTGGTTTACTCCAGTCGAATGATTATATCTATTGTCGCAATGCGTGTGTTACAATAGCACGGTTACTACTTACAATGATTGCACCTATATGGGACTATGTAATATCATCCTTGTGTACTACAGCGCCTTGCTTTGTAGAAACGACAAACTCTATCACGTCAGCCTCGGAAACAGCGCTATGAAATTTCTAGTTGCAATCGCAAAATTCAAATTCAAAATCATTGCTGAGCTAAGAGTTTATGTAATATCGTCAGCCATGCCGGCCAAAACTAAATCAAAAATCTCGAACGTTAGATGATATTTTGGAATAAAATATTAAAAATAAACATATTTTCTATGTGCGTTTTCCACAATTATTATTTAATTTAATTTATAATACAAAAAACAGCAACGATTTGTACGGTCAAAAAAGAACTTCATACCAAGAGATCAAATTTATGCAAACAACTAAATAAATTAGCGCTTTATGTGGTGACCATTAGAGGTACGCAAAACATCACCTTAGTAGGTAATGTGGTATTTATCACTTTTTGAAAAAGGTAAAATTACATTTCATTACCCTGACAGAACATCATATCATCAATATCAAATATAAACACTCGGGAGAACGTAGTTCCAAATATTACTTACTACTAGAATAATATGACCATCCATAGCGTGCCCTATGAGGTAGAGCTTAAGAAGACATTCAAAGTCTTCCCTGTTTTGTCGTAAGAGCACCGCAAGGGGTGCTCCCTTAACCTGGAGGCCGGTTTCTGACAGACTTCTAACTGCAAATTTCCGATCCAAGTTAAAAATATCATAATTGTACAATGCTATGAACCAACATAGAGTTCCGATAAAGTAGAGGACGATGCTTTCTACGAGCAATTAAACGTAGTTCAAGGGAGGCTGTCTGAAGGCGACATTGTTATCGTGATGAGCGATCTGACAACTGAAGCATGGTCTTGGTGACGGTAATGATAATGGCGGGATATTTGTGGATTTTTGCAACTTCCACAGCCTCGTCATTGGTGGCACATGGTTCGAACACAGAACCGGCCATAAACTCAGTTGGGTTTGAACTGACCGACGCCATACGAGCAACCACATCGACCTTTCGCAATCAACAGTCGATTTAGGAGTTGTTTCCTAGATGGCATCGGCCTCGAAAGGCTTTACCATCTGATGGTCGCTTACATTCGTTTGTGTGTTGCGTTCGCCACTTTCCCCAGGGTTGAGGAGCTGCGACGCCCTAAGTTCAACATCGACGCCTTGTGTGATCTAACAGTTGCTCGACGGTGGGAGGGCTATGCTGCTGATCTAAGGCGGATATAGATCTCGAAGGGGCGTCATAAGACTTCGCTTACTGCGAAAGCGTGGAAGTGGATTGATGAACGGAGGGAGTTGAAGGCTCCATTGACCGTTGCGAGTGATGGCGGGCATGATGCACTTGAACTCCGATACCGAGCGAAGTCCCGAGAGGTTCAGCGTTTTGTATGCCGTAACAAGAGAGAATTTGATATTGCGCTGATTAGGGAAGTGCAAATCTTTCATGGTTTTGTGGAGGACGTCAACCTTCGACTTCTCATCAACGATAACGAGCAACTGAAGAGATGCAAAGAAAACTTCATCATGCTTTTTAACCGTGTCACATCCAGTGAGGTTCCCCCTCTTATGAATCACATAGCTAATCACGTGAAGGAATTCAACGGAAAATGACATCTTTCCTCAAACACTTCGATTGCGCTGGTGACATCTGTTTGGGCTCCCACCGGGTCATGGACCTTGACTAAATGATAAAAGCAAGATTCTCAGTCTAATGGCACTCTCCCCATCTGCACTAATGGAGAGACCATCAAAGATGTCCAACGAGTTACATATCTAGGAAGCGTGGTTGCTGCCGACGGTGGCATCGCACTGAATGTGACCCGACACATAAGTCGACCTAAATCCGTATGGCTGCCTTATTTTAAATCTAGAAATGCACTTATCTCAAAACCAAGGTCAAGTTGAGATTGTTTTGTGCTAGTGTTCTTACTGTGTTGCTATATGGGAGTAGCATATGGAAAGTGAGCTCCACCGATACTGAAAAGCGCCAAGCCTTCGTAAACGCCTGTCGGCTTCGTATCGTCGGAGTACGCTGCCTAACACTATCTCAAATGAAGAACTTGGTCAGCGCACAGGCCTGGCAATCAGTGATGTGATCGGACGGCGAAAATGGCAGTGGATACAATTGCATTGCGGGTTACGCTCTACAGAAGAAGAATGCTCACGTCTCCGGAAGTTATGGGGGAACTGAAGAGCGTTTCAGATAATCCCACATGTAAAGAACAAGGAATCATGATTTTTGCAAACGAGCAATTACTTCACTTACACTCGTTCGTCGCATTGGCTGTTTTTACTAGGAGATATTACGTAGCCCAACGCCATACAAACATTAACCAGCAACCGACTAAAAGCCAGCCCGAAATCAGCCCAAAGTAAGCCCAAAGCCAGCCCGACGCCAGCCTAAAGGAAGGTAATGTGATATTTTAAGGTGATATCACTTACCCAGTTATAGTGACCATTAGCTTTTAAAACTACGAGAAGTTTTTTTCATCGACCCTATCTTAATAGTACCCCACATTATGATGTTGCCACCGTCGTGTTTAACTTTTGACCCAATGTTGCGGTCATCTAAAGTAGTGCTCACACACCAATTGCGGGCCATCAGAAGCAAAAAATTCGATTCGTAGCAAAATAGAACTCTTCTCTCTTTTGAGCATATTCCAGTCGTTTTTACGGTTTTGTATAAAACAAACAAGTCGAGAAATCGGAAGCTAGACGCTTCAGGTATAAAGAGATTTGGGTGTGCATTTGTCCCATTAGCATGTAGCACGTAAAATATGCATATATTATGTGAAAATAGACACTTTCAAGTGATATTGACATTCATAGTCTTGAATTTACAGAGGAACGCAGATTTGACCTAGTATAACTTTGTTAGTAATAGTGCGATTTTCACCAAATTTAGCAGAGTCATGATCTATACTGTAGCCTACATCGCTGCAAAATTTTGTGGTTCTAGGGTGAACTTAAGGGGGGTTTTTCTGTCAATTACTAAAAATTATTTTAATATACTATTATTAACTTTATTTGAACAGGTATCGATATGGAGGGTATTTCGGAGCCTAGGCACCATATAGTGGCAGTCCCCTGATTTTTTCCAGATTTTTCGGTTTGGTAGTTCCTGAGAATGGGTTCGTTAAAAAAATGACCACTTTCAACCCCCCGCACTCCCCACCTTTTCAGCAAAAGCCAAAACTAATACCGGCTTCGAAAAGTACTAACCGAGACCTTTAATTTGATACTTCACATGACTATATTTGATGAAAAAAAAATTTACACCCCCTTTTGCATGTATGGGGACCCCCCCCCCCCCTTAAATTCGTCGTAAGAGGATGTTACTCACTAGATGCTGAGCGTTCACAGTTCCCACCTTTCTACCAAATTTGGTGCCGATCGCTATAACCGTCTCGTAGAAAAATGCGTGTGACGGACAGACAGACAGACAGACAGTAAACCGATTTTAATAAGGTTTGGTTTTACAAATAAAACCTTAAAAAGACATAGCTGGACAGACAGACATGCAGTAAACCGATTTTAATAAGGTTTTACTTTACACATTACAACCGATTTTAGTGAAGTTTGTATGCCCGTCTGCGTTTCTTTTTTCTTCTTTTTAAGGTTTTGTTTGTAAAACAAAACCTTATTAAAATCGGTTTACTGTCTGTCTGTCTGTCCGTCTGTCTGTCTGTCTGTCTGTCTGTCTGTCTGTCTGTCCGTCACACGCATTTTTCTCGGAGATGGTTATAGCGATTGACACCAAATTTGGCAGAAAGGTGGGAACTATGAACGCTCACGCATATAATGAGTTACATCCTCTTACGGCGAATTTAAGGGGGGGTCCCCATACATGCAAAAGGGGGGTGTAAATTTTTTTTTCATCAAATATAGTCATGTGGGGTATCAAATTAAAGGTCTCGGTTAGTACTTTTCGAAGCCGGTATTAGTTTTGGCTTTTGCTGAAAAAGTGGGGAGTGCGGGGGGTTGAAAGTGGTCATTTTTTTAACGAACCCATTCTCAGGAACTACCAAACCGAAAAATCTGGAAAAAATCAGGGGACTGCCACTATATGGTGCCTAGGCTCCGAAATACCCTCCCTATCGATACCTGTTCAAATAAAGTTAATAATAGTATATTAAAATAATTTTTAGTAATTGACAGAAAAACCCCCCTTAAGTTCACCCTAGAATCACAAAATTTTGCAGCGATGTAGGCTACAGTATAGATCATGACTCTGCTAAATTTGGTGAAAATCGCACCATTACTAACAAAGTTATACTAGGTCAAATCTGCGCTCCTCTGCAAATTCAAGACTATGAATGTCAATATCACTTGAAATTGGCTATTTTCACATAATATATGCATATTTTACGTGCTACATGCTAATGGGACAAATGCACACCCAAATCTCTTTATAAAAGAAATACACAAAACCTTTAATACCTGAAGCGTCTAGCTTCCGGTTTCCCGACTTGTTTATTTTTTAAAGCGATGAAAATCTTCAAAAACACCAACCTGGATACGTCAGCGTGTGGTTTTTTTATCCAACAAAACCACCCCCGACTTCCTCCTTGCCCTACAAAACCTACAAACCAACCAACAGAGTTAGCTTACTTTAGCTAGGCCTCCTTTCTTCTATCAGCGGCATTCGTAACCGCAACTTTCTGACCTCTTTCGCTTTCCGCAGCTTACTCTGAATGGTAGCGATTGTAGAGTTGATCGCATCCTAGGCCCCCTCCAAATTGATAAAACGATACCATTCCATCTTTCCTACTTTACCATTTCTAAGTGGTTTCTTGCTCTCATGAAATACGGTTATTGGAAGAATACGTGCCATCGGTTCTCCGGGATCCCATCATATTTCGGGTAATCAGGTGAGGTGTACAATTTATACCTATACAATTACTGACACAATATCTGATCTCCCCGTGCTTTTTCTGCAGCCACTCCTTGATGACAGAGATCAGCCTGTGCTGCCATCTACTTATAGCATAGATCTATTTCTTTTAGCTTTTTCACCTGCAATACAGAAGAGATGGACTTGACGTTATATATGTTGACATTTCGTCGTCTATGATATCAAAGGACAACAACAGAAACAAGGAAGAACATGTCCATTCTAGATTTCACGTCCACCTTGTGCGATGTTCTTTCCAGACCCAAACTTTCATTGTCACCTATTCTGCTGCAGATCCTCACCAATTCGTCTGTGGTTACAGACGGAATTACCGTTGTATTCAGAAATGTCTGAAAGGAGTCAGCGCTTTTCTCTTGCTGGGGAAATAATGTCTGGATGATTTTCAACAAGAGAGTAAGGCACGTTATCTTTGGACATGAATAATCTCTGAGTCATCCGATCATCATTCTGTTGGCACTTCTCGATGGGTTTATATCCGCCTCCAGGGAAGCTACTTAAAACATTTCCTCTTGCTACATTGACCTGATCGATCCTACTAGCTTCTGAGCCGTTCATCTAGCTCGGTGGCAAGCTGATCGAAGGCTGGTCAGTTCATTATTCCACGAGCAGTTGCATTATCTACTGGGAAATGTGCACCTCCTAGGCATAGGTATGAACACGTCGCACGCCATGGCGATGCATTGCGTTACATGGAGCACTCTTTCCGTGGTAGGTCTAGTGATTGGTTGGTCTAGTCACACTTCCATGAAGGTTTTGTTCATGAAATGATTTTGCAGGCCAACCTGATATCCTCATCTTTGGGTATGTTCCCTCTTTAAGTTCATCATGATAGTATCTTGTAGTAGTCTTTATAAATAAAATTGAAACTTTATTTCAGTTGGCCATCCCATAACTTGAGAACGACTTCGCAGATTTTATTCACCTCTTTTTTAGTCAGTTTTAAGTCTCTTAAAACTTCTTACGGAAAGAAAAATTAAGAAAATTGCGCGGAAAGTTGGAAAACTGCAGAAAACTTCCACGTTTGATATGCATTACATACACTTTTTGTTTTGGGATTGGGCTTAGCTAAAACAAACCTGGCAATTTCGTTGAATATGTGACGTTCAGCGCTGCTGGCCCGGCGGTGGACACTGATCTTCGAGATAGTTGGCTTCCATAAAATTTAGTTTTTTGATTTTCAGTGAATAAATATCCTTAAAAAAAGTACTCTATAAACTTGAATTAAGGATATAATTCATGCCCTTATCGAGTTTTAAATTTAATATAAACGGAGGAAACAAGATCCTTACCCGATTTCGGTCAAGAGTGGAGGCGTACCTAATAAAATCGTCTCTGCTCTGCGATCGAAATTGACCAACGAAAAAGCCTTTTAAATGTATTGGGCCCTCGGTCAAGGAAACGAGCGGCTCGTCCCCACACCGAAGGAATAAATTGCTCCTTGAACCGTCATTAAATAGATGGCGGGGTCAGGAGGGCCAGCCGATCCCAAAACAAAAAGTGTATAAATCCTAGCCAAAGTTCATATTAAACTATTGCCGGATTCATATGCTTGCCAAACCTCAACAAGTCATCGCAAAACTAAAATGTGTAATTAGAGTTTTTGGCTTGGTTTGTGTAGGTTTGCCGCCGCACCGATCAAGTCGGCGTTTTTTTGGACAAATCAAAGCAAATTTTCTTGCCTACTCAGAAAACACCTTTGCACTTACATACGTGTGGATGGCGGCGTTCGGTCCACCAAACATTTGCACGAGTTTGAAGTTTGCGGTAAGTGCCAAATATGTGGAGCCGACATAATATGGACATAGCAAATAAGATCGGTAGCCACTTTTGGTCACGCAGCTTCGCAAGGCAGAGGCGATCGAAACCGAAAGCAAAAACATTTTTTCCCGTTTAACAGGTATCGATCGATATCTATCGATTAAAAATTTGTTTATTCATTTCTTCGTGCACAATCCTTTCCATCGGAAGTTTATCCAGTTTGCAGTTGGTTCGGTGATTATTTGAGAAACGTTTGTTCAAAAACAATAATGAGGGTCGCAGTTAGTTCACCGCCATCACGCCTTACATTAAAAGTTTAATGAAGCCCGAAATGAAGTTTAATGGAATGGATGACGACAACGAAACCGTCAAAAAAACGAGAAATGGTGCTCGAACATTCTCATTCCAGTCTAAGAGAAATTGCTTCTGAACTTGTTTCTGCATATGGAACCACTCAGCAAATTGTGATCCAAATTTTGCGTAGAGACAAGTTGCAACTCAATTCGCCCCAAAAGAAATGCATTTCATGGAAACACAATATCGAAAGACGGTTACTTAGAAGATGATTTCTGAAGCGAATTATGATTCGACCTTCATGAAACGCATAATTACACAATTACGAGTGCGGAGTGACTTTCGAATTTTAAAAAACTTCAATATGCGGCGATAGCGCCAGCGTGGACAACTCGCTTTGTTCTGCATGGATAGATAAACTTAAATAACATTTGAATAGATACGACCGGTGCAACATATTTAGCACAGATGGAAATGGTATATTTTATAAGTGCCTTCCTGCTCGTACCCTGACATGCAAAACTACGCCGTTCAGGGGAATAAAATTGCTTCCTACAACTTATCACTTGAACAGAAAATCGTGGATGACAGAATTATTCAATGAATGAATTATTCAAGGACCTGGGTTAACAATGATATGAAGAAGGAGAAACGCAAAATTTTACTATTTTTGGAAAAGTGCAGCGTTCACCATAACGCACCATCATTAGATCACATAAAATTAATATGGGGGGGACATCATCCAAAATTTTAAAACCTTCTATCGCAGAGAAATTGTTTCACTTGTGCTGGATAGTATTGAAAAAGGCGGGAAGGCCAACTTAACAGTCTTTTTTTGAGGGGTAGGGTAGGTGAATGCATTTACGCACACAGTGTTGGACTCCCGATTCGGTACGTCGTTGGACTACCAACTAAATACCCCCCCCCCCCCCCATCGTCAGAGAGTTAGCCTGGAACCGTTTGTCACATTACTTCGGGCTAGTCCCCGAACTCTCCCGCTTTGCGGAGCCTTCAAATCAGGGAATTCCTTTCATCAACGGGAGGGGAGAGGAGGAAGGGAGCTGACAGTTCAAGGAACCCCCTGCCATCCGGCTCCTCCACCGGTCGAGTTCTATCGTCTTAGCAACGAAAGAGCCCGAAGGTAATGGGCAACACGGTTCCACCGGTCTGCAGTCCTCAGCATCTCTCCGCCAATGTTGTCTGGAGAGAGATCCCCTGTGTTTAAATAGAGCTGCTGACGAACCCCAGCCCTCCTTCCACAAGAAGAAAAAGTGTCGTGGGCGTCGTCCACAACTCCATTGCAAAACACACAATCCGGAGAACGCGCCTTTCCAATCTTGTGCAGGTAAGAGTGAAAACCTCCATGCCCACTTAAAAATTGGGTAAGGAAATAGTCAGTTTCACGATACTTCCGATTCAGCCACGCACCTAAGTTGCCGATGAGCCGCGCAGTCCATCTGCCTCTAGTTTCATTTTGTCACGAGAGCTGCCACTCGTCTAGAGTGCGTTGCCGTTCTTCGCGAGCAACCACCTCCCTTGGCTCATCTCCATTGCGCTTGTATATGGCCTGACGCTCCTTAACAAGAAGGGCAACGGGGATCACTCCCACGATCACCATCACGGCCGTGCGGTACACAGACGCCACCCGCAAAGTTCCCCGTCTCTGTACTTGCGCGAGGCGTTTACGATATACCTCCTTGTTGAGGGCGCCAGCCCATATCTCTGCGCCGTAGAGCAGGACAATCAAGAGTCAACCCGAGGTACTTTACCGCTGATTTTGACTCGATTATCGACTCGCCGAACAATATGGGACGCAGGGTCGGAATTCTCTTTTTAGTCAGGATGACTACTTCGGTTTTTTCCAGTGCAAGGTTGAAACCATGAGTAGTCATCCATCCGCTTACCCGTCGCATCAATATGCCAAGCAGCAACAAACGCTGCAACGTCATCTGCATAGCCGACCAGGCGCGACTCTTCTGCCATGTCGAGTTTAAGTGGACTGTCATAGGTAGCGTTCCAGAGGTCAGGGCCTAGGATGGATCCCTGTGCTACCTCCGACGTGACCTCCATCCACCTTTGACCCTCCAGTGTTTCATAGAGCAGGGAGCGATTCCTCAGATAGTCCCTCAAAATCCGTAAGAGATAGTTCGGCACGTTGAAAGTACTAACTTAACAGCCTTAACTGCCATAATTATGATTGATAAGGCTTGGAAAAAAGTTAGCCTCACTACACTTTACAACTGCTACAGAGAGTGCGGGTTTCATATGCAGAGAGAAAATGCAAGGCTGTCACCAAAATGGCGAGAAAGTGCGAATTTTATTCCGCCAGATTCAGGGCGAGCGCTTCTACCTAACTGTGGTGAGTTAACCTTTCAGCATTTTGTTCATGTTGACGATGAAATCGGTGTCTACGATTCCCTAAGCGAAGCTGAATTGTTGGGAGCAACTTGCCAAGATGAGGACGAAGAAGATAACGAATAGGGAGATATTCCAACTGTAGTCACGATAAATGAGGTCAGATCATCTATCCATAACCCATGCATCTACGCCTTAAGAACGAAAACAAGTAATGAGTTCTTTTCACTGAAAATTCACTGGAGAATACTAGATGCAAGTCACTGCCCAAACGCAAATAATTGATTATTTTTCAAAATGAACAATGTATAACTCTGGATTATTTGAACGTTTTATACAATATTTTGAACTTTTAGTAATTTGAACTTTTTCGTTGTTCCCTTGATTTGCAAATTATCGAGAGTAGACTGTATATGTATGTGTATTTCACGAATGCTGTTTTATGGTACAGTAAGTTCTCACGAAATAAAAAAATTGACCTTTTACACCTTTGTTAATAATAGCTTATACTTACGCCAAACATATAAATATAGTAATATGTCATAATTAATTTTGTTTCAGGAGATATCGGAATGTATTTTGACGCCTAGATTTTATATAGGTCTTCTGAGAACGAGATCCGTTTTTCTTTTGGAATGTACATTCTGAGCCATCAATCGGTGGCAGGAATGAGTTACGATCAGCCTTCATTGAACCCCTTTCGTTTGATAGCCTACATAATAGTGCGCTACATGCAGCGAAGGGGTCAAAGGGTAGTATAGGTCCTAGGGCGAAACGTAGATTGGTACCCACGATGGAGCATAAAACCGGGGAAACGCCCGCTGAACCAACACCAACAGCTCTACTACCAAACCCTATGACCGCTGGGAGCTCTTTCTTAAGGGGGTCATCCCGTGTGAAGGCCGTTTTTTTTGCCTTTTTTTGAAAAATTATTTTGGAGAACTGGATAAAGGTAGAAACGTACCACCATATGTTTATTGATATCTCTAGTATATATGGTAAATTTTTCAGCTTGATATCGTAGCTAGTTTTCGGAATGCATGTCAATTTATGCACCCATGTCCAAAAAAAGGTGTTTTTCTGCTGCCACGCTGGAGGGCGCTGTGTTCATCTGATGAAAAAAAAAATAAATGGCATTTTAGTGTGGACAAAATTGTACGGTCTGCCAACTAGGATAATTAGAAAATATTAAAAGGTAAATTTTTGGTGGGCTTTTAAACTTAATTTTTTGGATTTTGGTGTTTTTTTACGGCTTTTTTCTGGAATAGTAAATAAACGACCCATCCGATTGCAATTATCCTAGTTTGCGGACCGTAGAAATATGTATTAAAGAAGTCGTGAAAATTTCAAAGAATTTGGTTGGATAGATTTTGAGCTATGGTGGCAGCCGATTTTCAAGATGCAGTTTCGAGAAAAACGCATTTGAAAATTTAAATGTGATTATCAACAGTAAAATTTTAGCTCACCATTAATCTGCTATATCTGGTCCATAGAGAGCACCCTCAGTTTCTTCGAAAAAGTCTTGTAAGCCCGATTGTTGCTCTCTGGTTTCAATTCTGGCACTTTTAGCGAGGTCAGTCGAGCGTCGTTCGAACCGCCAAATTCGCGCTTCATTACGGCGGTCGACATAAACCTGACATATGTGACCAACTTGACATCCCATTGTCACTAGGATTTTGAAAATGCCAATGAATCCTTCATTGAAAATAATTACAGCCAGAAAAGTGGCTATTTCTACGACCTTGGCCCCAGAATGAAGGTGTTTAGGAGCGAAAGTCCAGATTTAACGACTCATTGTTATTCTGGTCTCTGCTCCTAAACATCTGTTCAAGAGATCATCTCGTGACAAATCTTCGTAGATTGGTTTGATGACTGTTTGAACTTCTTCAGTCAAAGGTGCCTTCTCGTGGTGGAAACTATCCAGTTCTCCTTTAGCTTCCGTCTTGCGCCATTTGCACCAACTGTCCTCGCCTGCTGGACAATTTTGATGCTAAGGATTTTCGTCTGTAGAACATGTATGGAAGAAAGTTGCCCAAATTTCTAGCTTCATTCCTTCTATCGAATTTGCGCGTCGGCGAATAGCTAGCCCAAAAATGTAGTGAGGTCCTTCATAACCTTATCAGTAAGTTTTCCAGCCCCTTTTCCACCAATGCTTACACGAAAAAACAAATGATAACGGACTGCGGATTATTCAATTAGCAGGGTCACACGAAATGTTTGTTGGAAGTACCTGGTTTGCGCGGAAAGCGGTCCGCAAACATACGTGGGACCATTTTCAACCAAATTGACCACGTGTCAATCGAACGCTATTTCGCCACCTGTCAGCCTTGATGAATTTCAGAACATATAGGGGGGCCAATATAGACTCGGATCACTATCTCGTTGGCATGGTGCTCCGAGCTCGAATAACAATACCACCTAGAATCCCCTCTGACAATCAGGTGAGACTGAAAACTGAACCCATCCACAACACAACCCCCGCCCCCCCACCCACAAATACACCTGAAGAACGTTATAATGGATACGACCACAAGCATACTTGGCCCCAGCCGCAAAAGGAGTCGGAACGGCTGGTTGTACGATGAATGTAAACTAGCAACGGAACGGAAGAATGGCCGCATACCAAACGCGGGCACGCGCAGAGACTTATCACGAACTCCGTCGAGCGGAGAAGCGACTTCACAGACGGAAAAAGGAAGCCTGGGAGAACCAATAAATCTGTGAACTAGAAAAGTACAGGGAGGAACCACACCAGGCGCGCAAGTTTTACCAACAAGTCAGCAGGATGAAGCCTGATACACCACGATGCTCATCCTGCCGAGACAAAGAGGGAAATCTGATATCCGACAGAATGGGCATATTAGAGCGATGGGTTGAGTACTTTGATGAGCTACTGAACAACCAGAACATCGGCGAGTTGGAGGTCCCTCCAACTGAAGACGACGGACAAATACTGCCACCACCAAGTTTAAGAGAAACAGCCAGTGCAATTCATCGGCTAAAAAATCATAAGTCGCCAGGAGCCGATGGAATTACAGCCGAATTGGTTAAATATGGAGGCGACCAGTTACACCAAGTGGTTCATCAACTTGTGCTCAAGGTATGGTACAGCGAATCAATGCCTGACGATTGCCAACGAGGCATTATCTGTCTCATACACAAAAAGGGAGATGTCACACAGTGCAGCAATTATAGAGGTATCACGTTGCTGAGTACCATCTATAGGATATTCTCCGGTATCTTGCTAGGCCAGATAGCCACATACGCCCAGCACATCATTGGCCCATACCAAAGAGACTTCACTCCAGGCAAATCAGCAAGAGATCAGATTTTCTCCCTAGGGCAAGCGATGGAAAAACTGCTGGAATATGGACAACAGTTGCACCATCTATTCATCGACTTTAAAGCCGCCTATGATAGCATAGCCAAGGTAAAACTGTACACGGCTATGAGAGAATTCGGTATTCCAACGAAATTAATAAGACTGACTAGGCTGACCCTGACCAATGTGCGAGGCCAGATAAAAGCAACAGGATCACTCTCAAGACAATTCGATATCAACAACGGTCTACAACAAGGGAATGCCCTATCATGCGTCCTCTTTAACCTGACCCTCGAGAAAATGATCTGTGATGCTGAGGTAAATGCAAGAGGTACGATCCTCTTCAAGTCCACCCAACTACTGGCCTATGCTGACGATATCGACATCATGGGAAGAACCACCCGAGATGTACAAACTGCCTTCATCCAGTTCGAGCAGGCGGCGATTGAGGCGAAATCCTGGGCAGCACATCAATGAAGGCAAGATAAAATATATGGTGGCAACGTAAGCACCGAAGACCAACCGACCAACAACATCAAACCGCACTGGTCAAACAGGAAGAATAAGGATAGGAGAATACAACTTTGAGACCGTTGATAATTTCTCCTATCTAGGGTCGAAAATCACAACCCATAACAGCTACGGTTGTTGTTAACCAACAGAGCCTATTTCAGCTTACAAAAACTGTTCCGCCCGAAACGTCTCACCATAGGGTCAAAGCTCATACTGTACAAGACTATGATCTTGCCAGTCCTCATGTATTCCTCGGAGACTTGGGTTCTTAGCAAGAAAAATTGAGAACCCTTGGCCGCGTTCGAGAGAGGAATGTTCCGAAGAATTTTTGGTTCCCTACATGGGGATGGACGTTTCTATAGCCTACAAAAAGACGAAATCCATGAGCGATACCATGATCATCAGGTTATCGATAAAATTCGGCTAAATAAGTAGCGGTGGGCGGGTCACATTATACGTATGGATGAGGATGATCTACCCCGGAAAGTCTAAAAGGGCAATATCTATGGTAGAAAAAGAAAACGAGGCAAACTCTACCTGAGGTGGAACAATGGCGTAGGTCAGGACGCCAGACAGCTTTTAGGGCGCAAAACCGGGATGTCTGGAGTTCCTTATTAAGACAGGCCCAGACCGGATACCGGTTGTTGCGCCGTTGATGATGATGATGATATGCAGCACCAAATTTCGTGAGGTTAGCTGGTTGTGACAGACATATAAACAGACAAACGGACACTGAATCGAGTTTAATAAGGTTTTGTTTTACCCAAAATTTTAAAATCGCACAGCTACCCTTGAATTGACGGACGGCGGTTAGGAATTGATCTCTATAAAAGCCCCACAATTTCAAATTCTAAGGCAATTCGATTTATTATTATAGAACAGCTAATTCCACCTTTTTCGGTGAAAACTGCGTTTGCCGAAATTGCACTGATAAACCCAATATTAGCAAACCGACTCATGATCAGTTTTATCTTGGTAGCTAATAAATGAGTAACGTTAAAAGGAAGATAATAATATTTTTTACTTCATTACTATATTCCAGTTCGACCTAAGCACGAAACCGTTGCCTTGACTTGTTTCGAATAATATTAAGTTTTCACACCAAAAAGAGCACAAATGGTCTCATGTTGGTTTGATTTTAAAAGTTAGGGAATGCACTGTGAAATATTATATAATACTCATTAGTTGCATGTATTCTATTAGCTTGTAACGGACTAAAATTTGCTACCAAAACCCACACGCATACATTTTATAACCAGCATCAAAACGCTTTACAAATTGTCCTGTAATCACCTTTCTTTCTCTGATTGAAATATGACTCGATCGTTTGGGGACTTAATCACATCCTGGCTACAGCTTCCCACTCACCTGAAGGTTAAAAACCGAGCATGATTGCTAACCAATAGGCGTGCAAAGGGTACGATGCAATTGCATTCTATTGTTTCAGTCTGAAGAACTCGCATCTGTAATAATTACAACTCGGAATACATTCTGTGTAGATACTGCCTGACAATGGAATCTATTAATGGGTCAAAAGGTAAATTGCCCTCGGGGAACCTCTGCCCCGATAATCACTGGATTAGCTGCCGAGATGAAATGAAATATTAGCACAACATTTGAGTAGGCATTGGATTCGATGATCCCCTCATCAAAAGCCATCACATCATTAATGTTTCCGAAAGATGCAATGCAATTATTTAGAAAAGTGATGATCACTTTGATCTTCGTAGGCAAACCTGCATGTGGGGGAACCATTTCCCAGTTTTCCGAAACTCTTGTGTAGAAAATGATGCAAAGAGCCTTTTGTAAGGCATGTTCATTCACACAGCTCACTTGTACCCCATCAAAACCGTGTATAGCGTAGAAGTGATCTGGCGGAGTGCGTGATCACGGATGTTCTTTGATTCAGTTCAACTCGAACTGTTCAACGGAAAAGTTGATTGACAACGGTCATCTCTGCTGTGTGGTTGTTTCTTGGCGGATGTTTTTTGCTATTGAGTGATCCGAAACCGAAATTTTCTTGTTAATGAAATCTTCAACAACAAATAACAACTCACTTTGTTAAAACGATTAAGTTGTCAGTTATGTGCTTATTAGCTTGAATTGATTGAGAGGAATTCTTGTGTTAATAATTAACAAAGTGAAATGATTAAGTTTATTTTTCTGGCCGTTTATTCGTTGGGGGTGGTGTGGTGCCAACTCGATTTCGGTGATGACAAAGTTGTGAATAAAAATTTCAAAAGTGCTCCCACAACAATAAAAACGTATGAAAACGATACTGTGCTGCTTCCCTGCAACTACAATAGTAAGCATTTTCCCCTTCCCTAGATTCATATAAGTATGTATTCTCCCTAAATTAATTTTTTGGATCTGATTTAAAACGAGATTTTCATATGCTTCAGTCTTTTTCCGTTTCAATGATATGCTTGATCTGTGCATGTAAACTTTTAATTATTGTGCCACGAAACTTTGTATATTGAGGAAGGGCCAATTTTTAGATCCAGTTCGTTGGAATTGAAATAATTAAACTGGGGCAAATTACATCTCATGAAATGGTCATAATATTTAAATTTGCTCATCAGTGTGACGAATTTTTGTGTAGATACGTCTATATTCAGTGTTTGTTTGAAGAATGGCCTGAGTAAGCACAAACAGGGATTTTGGCATTGCAAAAATTGATGCAGAGTAGTAGTATATTGACGAAATCAGGGATCAATGGACACTCTTAGATATGCATTCGCATTATTTTTTTTAGAAGCTGATTTGAATGAATTTATCCCCAGACCTTTTAACAAAAATAAAATACTCATCAAACATTTCTTATCCTAGTTTTTTTGTATCCTTGTAGTTCTAACCTGAACTTGACTTGCTATTCCTTTGCCCAAATAATACTTAATTACTGTATGACTGCTCTATTGTTTTCAATTTTTTATTCTATGAAATATGAATGAATATGAAATGGGTTTTTGATATTAATTTTGTAAATTTGTTTCCCAGATAACATAATTAGCTGGTATAAATAAAACGGCTTAATTCATACATATAAAGCTTTTAAAGTTGACTAGAATTTACCCGGAATGTTTTCTACCAAAGAGTTTTATCGGTTCAAAAGTTGAAGTACTTCTAAAATCAGTAGCAAGTCGGCAAACCTGGACGCTTCAGATGTGAAAGGTTTTGGGTATTTCTTTTATAAAAACATTTGTCCAATCCCATTAGTACCTTGCACGTAATATATGCATATGGTATGGGAGAAAATCCACTTTCATGTGATACTGTGATTCAAAGTTTTGAATTTGAACAGAACGACAACTTTTATAACTCTCTTGGCAATAACGCGATTTTCGGCAAACTTCGTAAGATCATGCTCTATGTTATACATTGCGGCAAAATTTGTTGATTCTAGGATGAACTTAAGGAGGTTTTTTAGTCAATTATTAAAAATTATAGTAATGGACTGTTATTAACTTTATTTGAACAGATATCTGTACAACAATCTGGCAACCTCTTGTTTTTCGGTTGGGTAGTTTCCGAGAATGGGTTCGTGAAAGAAATGATCACTTTCGACTCCCGCACTTTCCTAAGACCGGTTTCGGAATGTACTAGACGAAACTTTTCGTTTAATACCCCACATAACTATATTTGCTATCTTTACCCTTGCTATATTATCATAGGCGGCTTTAAAGTCGATGAATAGATGGTGCAACTGTGGTTCATATTTCAACAGTGATCGGTTGCTGATTTGCCTGGAGTGAAGCCTCTTTGGTATGGGTCAATGATATTCTGGGCTTATAGGACTATCCAGGGTAGCAAGATAGCGGAGAATATCTTATAGATGGTACTCAGCAACGTAATACCTCTATAATTGCTACACTATGTGATATCTCCCTTTTTATGTATGAGACAGATAATGTTTCTTTGCCAATCGTCAGGCATTCGTTCCTACACCTTGAGCACAAGTTGGTGAGCCACTTGGTATAATTTTTCGCCTCCATATTTAGCCCATTCCATCGGCTCCTGGCGACTTATGGTTTTTAAGCCGTTGAATTGCACGGACTTCAGTTGGCGGGATCTCCAACTCGCCGATGTTCTGGTTGTTCAGTAGTTCATCAAAATACTCAACCCATCGCTCCAATATGCCCATTCTGTCGGAAATCCGCTCGCCGCAGTTCGTGATAAGTCTCTGCGCGTACCCGCGTTCTTTGAGAATGCAACATTACTCGGTATGCAGCATTCTTTCGTCCCGTTGTTCGCTTACGTGTGTTGATTAACAGAACAATATGATCTAGAGGCTCCTATTGTTGAGATTTAAACAATCTTTCGAGTGCTATAGGTCCTTTCGAGGTTGAGGAAGGCACATCTGTCTATGTCGTATATTTTCGCCTGAAATATTCTGGTATGCTTGCTTACCTATTAGCTCAAAGTGCATTTTCCTTGGACTAATGACTCCAGCGTCTCTCGGACGTTACGAAAATCGCCCTCCTTGCCTACATTTGGAGAATAGCGTTATGAAATTGCTTCACGCATTAACACAACCTGGATGAAGTGGCGTTCCATAACTGGTGTTTTTTGTGATCGACTTATCAACGAATGTCTCAAATCTGAAATTTGCTTCAATGTCGTCCATCCTGTCGCCCTCTATGGTTCTGAGTGTTGGTCGACTATAAAAGAGAATCAGCGGCATCTTGCGGTAATGGAGACGAAGATGTTGTGTTGGACTAGTGACGTGACTTGTTTTCATCACATCCGAAATTAGAATATCTGCGATCGTTATGGGGTTGCAGTGGAAAAATTGCGAGAGAGGTGTCTTCACTTGCCAAGATTGGTCTAGACATTGAAGTGGGGATTTAAAAGCCTCGAGATTGAAACCAGATCAGGCATTCGATAGAGCTAAATAGCGGAACCGATCACGACGAGCCGCCCCCCTTGTGAGCGGGACAAAGGCTGGAGAAAAAGAAGATGTGTCCACGGTAGTTTTTGGGCTAATGTGATTCCTCTCCATGTAATCTAATGGTCCTCGCTTGAGCTTCCTAGTGTATATGGGCCTTGGCTGGATTTATGCCAAGCCCCGTCTTTCTGCACCAGTTACTAGTAATTCGCAGTCCGGTTTGAAATCTGTCATATAGGGTATTCTCATATTGGCCCCCACAGATTAAGAGGACTTCCCACAGTCAGCACTTTTTTGCGATTTTTTTTAATTAATGAGTTAATATAATATAGTCCCAAGAACCATCTCTTGAAATTTAAAGTCAAAATTTAAATATCGATCCCATTGGTTATAACTCGGACCATAAATAATACATGTGTTTTAAACAAAATTGCAATGACATTTTCTTCTTGGGGTTTGGTTAAAAAATCAAGAGAGGCTGAATGAAATCTCGAAAAGAGGGCAATATCAACATCAGATACAACCTTGTGTATTACAGCAAGAACAACCGGATACATTTTTTATTCTGGCTTCATTCTTTGTCTTCAAAATAAAAAAAACGCGAGTGAACATTGTTACTTTAATTCTGAAAAAACGCAACTTTAAAAACACTCTAGTAATTGCGCTCTGAGTATGAAAAGTACCTTAAAAACAATATCATCAGCGTAACATTGGACCCGTATTCCAGTATGAAAACATTGCAGGCAGATCGATCTGAAAGATTTAAGGTGAAAAGAATCCGCTTTACCTGCTTTCGGAATAAACACCACTCTTGTCCGTCTCCATGTCCTCGGTATGTATTCTAAGGCTATGCTTCCCCTTACCCCTCTTAAAAGAAATGATTAGGTTGATTTCTAGTTCCAGAGACCTAGAAATCAACCTAATCATTTCTTTTAAGAGGAGAATGTACTCCCGGTGATTTCAGTGGTTTAAAGGTTCCCACTGCCCATCCTACCCTAGCTGCCGAGCATACCTCTTTCGCTAGTTTCGAATTCCCCTTCTGTCTGTTGTGGACTAGCACCTCGAGAAATGAGTTATAGGAAGCACATATATCCTGTCCTCGGTAAATGTCCCATCTTCATTCTTCAGGCAGACAAAAGGCTCTTATATTCCTTTCTTTTGTATGGAATTGAAAATTCATAAGTCAAATTATCCACCTCAATATTACACTGATATTGTGCATATCTTAGGGAATAGTAATTTTGAACAAAGGAGAACATTTTTACCTCCTATAGTTTTGTTAATAATGGTAAGAGTTCCAGCGAATTTTCCAATATTTCTTATTTTACAATTCCGGAATGAGTGCAGCGCAGACTCTTTAATTTACAGAATTTAGTTGCAAACTATTATTAAATTTATTTAAGAAGATATCGTAGTGGGGTAGAACGATGTCATTCTCAACACGTCGGCGGGGCCGAAAATCCCATCTTTGAATCAAAATTCATGGCAATAGGTGTAGTAATAATAATAGTAATCGTTGGCGCAATAATCCATATTAGATCAGGGCCCTGAAGTGTCCTAGAGCACTTCATTCAAGATCGTATCGGTACACTTCAATACACTGTAGGAGGCAATGTGGTCAGCATTGCGCTCGCCCGAGATTATTACCCTGATTTGACTCAGGTACTCACTCACAGCTGAGTCTACTGGTATCCGACGTCAAATCACGATACCAATTCCAGTGCCACCAGCGAGATTTCAACCGCGACCTTCCGTACGACAGACTTGTCCTCTAACCACTGGGATATCTGGACACCAGTAGGTGTAACCTTTCCTAAAAAAAAATGCGTTGGACGGACAGGCAGACAGTAAACCGGTATTGTGCATCATGAGTATTTTTCAAAAATTCAGCCCAAAGACAAGGAGTATTATTTGGACGTTATGAGACGTTTGCGTGAAACAATTCTCGGAAAACAGAGGAATTCATGGGCAAACAACTCATGGATTCCGCATCACCATAACACATTACCGGGAATGGAAAAATGAAAAATGACTCATTCCAAACACTGAGTACAAAAATTGTTTGAAATATTTGCGTCTAGTGCTGATATAAGTTCTTTGCAGTCGATAGAGATTATTTCAAAGAGAGCAATATCGATTTTGATGAATAATCCTGTATTGCAAACTGTCATACCTTTTTAGTCAAATTCATGGATATTTAACAAAACTGACAGATATGCTACGGGATACATATGGTGAGAAAGCTACAATTGGTCACTGAGCGCTGCACAGTGTATCGAGGGATGATCTCATTCCCACCATTTAAAGGTTTTGATAACCAGCACACAGAGCCATGACGTTGCGGGGCGTTCTTTGATACGTCGATCGCAAAAAAAAAACACCAATTGTGAAACCGCTTTTAATCCAAGTTGCCCTGATGTCTGAACCAATTCCATGACCCAGGTAACCATTGGTTGATAGCATTGTTCCGAGATATTAACATTGCGCAGTCCCGATGTGTGTTAGGTTACTTAGGTTGATAATTATTGCGTTAGATTCCTCCTTTCCCTTCAGGCACTTGCCTTTCAGTCGACCTCCTGATTGTGTGTCATCGAGTCATCTTGATTTCTCTGTAGTCAACTTTAAGACAATTGTTTTTGCTGCCTTGTTCCTTTATATGCCCTTAAATATAGAGAATTGATGGGGAAAATTCTATGGAGAGTAGTTAATAATAAACAGATTTTTCAGCAAGGCCTCGTGTATTCCCTTTTTGTCGAAGATCGAAGCTCTTCTGTTTAGTCTAAATTCGTTTCAACATGTTGATCTTACTTTCAAAGATTGGCGCAGCTCTTTCAAATACGAAGATATTATTAGGTTGACTTCCACAATCCCCGAATTTTTTCTTCGAATTTCCCCCCAATCCGATTCTCTTCAATCTTCCATCATCCTACTCAATCCTTTCGTATGGAATACCCATAAATAATGCTGTCTCTTTTTTTCAACGATAAATACTTTTATTATAATTATTTAAACGCTTATTCTGCGTTTAGGACTTGTAGATCTCGAAGGTTTGACATAAGTTCCTAAAACCATTCTCTATTTAAATGACAAATAATTTTAATTTTGAATTGATCAATCGTGCGGCCTAACTAACTTCGCAATGCTGATTGCTTTTTTTTCGCTATTATGAATTACTACATCTAATATGTGTATTTCCCTCCAACCGGATACTATCTTCGAAGATTGCCTTAGGTCATCGTATACAGGCAAATGGCAAACAAGGAGAGAATGATCTTATTTTGCTGGAAATCCATCTTGATCGTCTACATTAAACTTCTCTCAACTTTATCTTTGTTCAGCAATTAACGCACAATGAATTGCGGTGAACAGCTTCTAGTTCTTAATTTGAAATGGAAAATTCCGATTTTGAAATGGAAAAATCTGAATCTGAATTGGAAAATTCTGAAACTGATTCGGAAAAGCCTGAAGTCAGTTTGAAAAAATCTGAATTGTTTGGAAAATTCTGAATTTGATTTGGAATATTCTGAATTAAACTTGCAAAACCTTAAACCACAATCTCCCTCACATTTCTCGACGACTAGGTCGTTTTCGCCACTAGGCGTACTTAAAGAAGTCCAATCCTCTTTTGACGAATATAACATATGCACATAAGGAATGACGAATCATGACGTCTAAATCGAAGCCTACCTACATATTAACATCCTGTAATATATAATGGTTGTCATAAACCGCTATGTAGGACACAGCTTAGTAACAGTTTCCTCGATTTTCTGAAAAGCTTGCATTCTTCCTGTGTCCAAGTGACTTGTAGTTAAAGCGGTAGGTTATCGTAGCTGAAGGTCATGGTTCATATTTCACTGGTGGCAGAGGGATTTGTATCATGGCGGCTGTTCGAATACTAGTCGGCTCAGCTGCGAATGAGTAACTTAATTTGAGTTTTGAGACAGCTGCTTTTCGAAATTTTGGATAAAATTGATTTGGCGTTGTTAATGCAACGGGCGACATTAAGTTTATTTTCCCATGATGCCTCCCAGATATACGAATCGATGAACGCCTGCAATGTTCTCCCCATTAATGCAAATAAGCAGAGTGCGATGACTAATCAGTTCGAGAACTTTTGTTTTCTTTATTCAGCAGGACACATAGATCCAAAGCAGTTTGTCCAGGTTCGATGAGAGTGAGAGAGCAAACAAGAAAAGAGGAAAGATGACATAATCCATTCAAACCCTTCCCATCTTCCAGCGAGGGCAGAATGAAGAATGTCTCCAATAAATAATATGGGTGACGGGATCCAAATTAGGGGGACTTTCCTTTGGACTTCAAACTCGTTGCACTTACCAGTGCGATGGTAGAATTCTTTTTGTTAAAGCGTCCATTATGCTCTACTTTTCGTACTTTATCAATGTAACGGACCTCCACTCCACTCTTGCTTGGGACCTTTAACATAACTCTCAGCTCCTTGCGTTCGTCGACCCTCCTGCATGTTTCCACAGTCAGCCAGCTCTTGTGATGACCTTTTGGGTTGTGTCTTACAACTTCACCTGCATAGGCACTTTTGATGGTGGGCCAGTTCTCGTCAAGATTGTCGGCTAGGTTGTTTAAAATTTGTGTATTTCCCTCATTGTTGTTAAGGCCACCAAGATTGCACCACCGTATTACATGCCCGTTCAAAGTGTTGTCAGAGCCCACCTTGGCATTCAGATCATCTACCATGATCAAAATCTCGCCAGCTCTTGAGACCGTCTTGCTCTTGCAATGACCGTCAGTAACAATCCGACACCTGACTGGCATCTGCTACCATTTGACTTTTTAGAGCACTGCGCAGTGCCATTATAGGGAGGAGTACTCTTCACAGTCCATCTTACTTGACTTAGGCAAGAATTTAAAGCTTGTGTCGCTGGAATTCTCGGTCGAGTTGGAAAGAGTGAACATTCTACTGACCGTTGTTGAGGAACGTGCACACATTCCAGAAGCCAATCATTAGCTTTTTGCGATAGCCAAAGATTGTAGCTATGAAGTCAGTTCCTATGCTCTGCTGACATTTCGATAGCAGTAAAATTTCGACATTGTCAGATTACTATGTTAGCCAACGAAATTTCCATCCTTTATGATAGACAGGGAATCCTTGAGTGTACATATTATATACTCACAAAATGTAACAACACTAAAGCTTGTAAATTTCGTTTTCGTATTAATTTGATTTGAGCAGAAATTGGTATGGAACATATTTTGAGGAGCTTTTAGACTTTAGAGTTAGGCAGTTTCCATTTGGAATATGAAGAGCCAACTCTAAAATTTAACCTTGCATTGTAAAATACTGGATGATACCTTTCAAAAATTGCAAAAATTTTGCACCCTCCGTTCTTATATACTATATTTGGCAAGTCATAAACTTTTTCCTTAAACTCAACACAAACTGACGCCATTTACTACATGCCCGTTGCTTTAACTGCTCCATTAACTTTCGTGTCAGATTATGACATAACATCAATCTTATATCTATCTCAAGATGTGGTGTTTTTAGACTGATTTTGATGGAAGTCCTCCATTAGAGGATCTTGGCAGCGGCTTTCCTACCTATATTATATAATAAATATAACTAATTTGTTTGAAATAAGCACATACTTCACCAGAACTAGAATTCCTCAAAATGAATGTTTTCATAATATGTTTTCCTTTCTGTGCCTTAACCCTTGAAACTAAATGCAAAGTTCGACCATTCGACCAACAAGGCATAGTACACTAGTTGGCTGTAATTCAAAACTGACACGAACACGGATTTCAGTCATGCTGATTTGATGCACACGAGTGTAAAAATCAATTTCATAGTTAAAAAGGGCCCGGAAGCAGACACAACAATAAATGCTTACCAACAATGTCACCTAAAGGAATACAAAGGTAACATTGTGTCACAATAATCCCAGGTGTTTATTAGGGAGAGTGAATCGACAATAAAATTCAGGGTGCATTCATATGTATGCATCCATTGTTTGATTCCTTCGAGAAGGATCTCCGGGACATAAGTACCTAGCTCGATATAATAGAAGAGCAGGCTACACATTGCCTTGAATCGTAACCGCGAAAATCTGAGTCACTAGTAAAGCACAGAACAGTCTTCCCAATTTCATGGCAGTGTTGATTCTTCGTTTGATAATATCATGGGACATGATTTCTTCAAATTTAGACTACTTTGTAGTCTTACGAGGTTACTTAAGAAACTTCTTGAATTCAAAAGTGCACAATGGATTTGAACAATGAATTGAAGTTTGTCTTAATACTAAATTAGATGTAAGTCCACTTTAGTAACGGCAAGCCTAAAATCAACCAAGAGTGCACATTGATAGTGGGAAAGTTAACAGTTTAAACTAATCGCCTTAATTCTGCCTTAACCACAAATATATTTTAGCTTAAAATTCATATGCATATACTATCGGAAAAACTTCTTAAGGGATTAGAAGGGTCTTTCCTGTGATTAAAACGCATTCGATTCGTTGGTGATATTATGTTATCTATTAACATGGAATTATAAAGAGTTATTCGTTGATAGTGTGTTTCTATTTTTTATTTTACGCCTACTTAGCGTCACACCAAATCGTTTTAACTATGCATAGTAAACTCTTTCAGAGATCGCAATATCCAATGATCGCTCAAATCGCTTAGTCTACATCAGATTAACAAAGCATCATTTTATGATGACACTTGTATTAATTATTCTTAATTAGTGGGCATGTTCAGAAAATTGTTTTAGTGCGTTCACACTAGAAACTAAAGAAAATCTACATACGACAATCCCAAGAAACAATGGATTGAATTCAACGTCTGTAGTATATTTTTCATTTATAGTACTTGCGCTATCTTGATAAATGCGTCCTTCAGTAATAACTCTATATACGGAAAGCTTGACCATAGGAACCATTACATCGTATAGTTTTTGTTCTAACTTCCATTCGCCTTTTCCTGATTGCCCAAAAAACCTGTAATTTCTTCTCCTGAAAATAATAATTCCAATTCTTTCGATACTCGAAGATTTGAACGCACAAACCAGCATGCTATTGTCCTGGGTTTGCAGATATTTTTTTGCCATTTTTTATATGAAAACCAGGTACCAGGTGGACAATATTAATTGCAATTGGATAGTAAATTCTCCATATTCTCGGGGTATATGTATATGTTTGGAGTGAGCTTGCTGCAACCCTCCAGGGTTTTCTGTATTATGTAACTAAATAAATTATAAAAAAATTATATTATAAGTATAAGTCCTGGAAGTATCCAAAGTGTTGAGATATCAGCTATTTTATACTGTCCAAGTTAGTTTGGAAACTTCAATATTCCATCAATACTAATTTTTCTATGGTATCCGTTGATGTTTGGTTTGGTGGCGGAATGAGTCTCCATTAAATTTTTTTAACGAGTGCTAATGCACCGTTTGCGCTCTAACCACGGAAATAATTATATATATCAAAGCGCATATCATGACTGAAAACCCGAAAGAAAAAGAGATGTTCTAAAGGTTACCTTTGTCAAAACAGGTCCACAATTCATAGAAACGTATAACCATCTCCAAAATAAAAAGCAAATTGCATACGAGCAAGATCAACAAGTCAGGAAACCAGAAGCTTGATGCTTCAGGTATGAAATCCTTTGTGATTCCTTATGTACATAAAAGTTTCACATGCGCATAAATAGAAATTTAATTACGCCCTATTTCTTAAAGAGGCATTTAGGCAAATAATTTGATCTGGAAAGTACTGTAGTGGTAATAGTCCATTCCGCTGGTAGTTCAATACGGTTGCTCTTCACTGTTTGGTTGGGTATATGTGCGCCAAGTGCCCTCGGGTGACCCGTCGCCCATCTTGGGAGAATGGATTTCACTGAACGGCGTAGCAAGCAATGCAATTGTCGCCCTCCTTAATGTGTGACGTATCCACTGCCACTTCCGTGGCTGTACAAGGGCAGGCCTAAGCGCCAACCAAGTTCTTCGTTTGAGATAGTGTCAGGCAAGCGTACTTCGATGATACAACGCAGACCGGAGATAACTGGATTTCCAGATTTTAACAGGGCAACCAAAGCGGACCTAGCACTGTTACTGCGTCGGCCGACATCCAGTTCGGTGCCACCATCGGCAGAAACCACACTTCCTAGATATACAAATTGATCGACGCCATTGATGCCCTGGTCATTAATAAAGATAGTGAGAGTGAGATGATCATAGTTTTGTTGGTGTTTATGTAATCCAGAACCAAGGTCCATGACCCTGTGAGAGAGCAAACAGATGTCATCAGCGTAATCGAGGTGTTTGAGGAAAGACCTAATTATCCATTGAATTCCTCAACGTGCTCTGGACACGGCAGCTTGAGGAACGTCATTGATAATAAGAAAATAATGGTGACAGAACGCAACTCTGGCGGACTGTGTTTTAGACTTTAAAATCCTTCGAGGTTTTACCTCGGGGCAGCACGCATTTTGCGCCAGTATATACTGTTCTGATAACTGCTATTAGTTTCTCGAAAATGCCCCTCCTAAGTAGAGCACTCCAGATACTCTCTGTTCACGCTATCGGACGCTTTCTTGAAATTGATGAAGAGCAGATGCAACAAAGATCTAAACTCTGCGCAATGTCCCAAAACAACTCGTGAGTATTGATGTGGTCATTGCAGGAGGATCCGGAGTGAAAACCAACCTGGTCTCTATCTATCAAGCTTTCGAGATGTTTTTCAATGCGTTCCAGGATTATTTTAGCTGTTATCTTTGCAACGGCAGGGAGCGCCCATACTACTCCAATTGTCACACTCTCTGAATAGGTCTCGAATTGCCAAGGTCTCCGTACGACTGGAAGTAGCAGGTCTACAGTAACTGCAAGTGCAGCGATAAATAACAATGGAGTCACAGCTTCCTAACCCTACGAGAAGTGGCGGACGCAACACGCAAACGAACGTAAGCGTCCATTAAATGGTGATCCCTTTTGAGGCCGTTATAACTGAATCTTTGGATCGTGAAGTGGTCGATGTGATTGCTGGTACGGCGTAGGCTGATTCCTCGAACGACGAACGTTAGTTGAAACACAACTGACCAACTGGCAGGCTCTGTGCTCGAACAATGTGCCACCAATAACGAGGCGGTGGAAGTTGCAGAACCTTCCGCTATTGTCGTTACTTCCCTATCACATGTCCGAGCAAGGTGTTGTCAAATCCCATCTTGGCATTCAGATCACCCATCACGATCCCATTGTCACCTTTAGGAAGTCTCTTCTGAACAGCGTTCAATTGCTCGTAGAAAACATCCTTCTTCACTTTACTGAAAGTGTCCGTTGGTGCAAAGCATTGTACAATTATGACGCTTCCTTACCTGGACCGGAATCTTGCAGTTGGAAATCTGTCAGAAACTGTAGCCGTCGAAGCAGCTCGACATCGGATTTGTGTCTGCTACCACTTGGCTTTCCAGAGTGCAAAAGTACATTGCCGCAAGAGGGAGAGGAATACTCTCCAGAGTCCCAAAATGTTACTTCGCTTACGTCCAAAATCGTTGTAATTTCAGCTTAAGTTCGAGAGTCAAGAAACGCGCGCACATTCTAGAAACCGTTTTCGATAGCCGAAAGTCTTTGTCATGAGGTCAGTCCCTATCCAAGCAAAAAAACAAAGCAATAAAGTTTGAAAATTTGCAGGCTACTAGCCCAAAAATTTCTATTCCGTCTAGTCTTACGGCAAACGGGGAAGCCTTTGAGTATATTCTTAAGCCAGAACTTACAGGGCATAATATTATTAGCAAGTGCGAAAAAGTTCATCCAAAACACATACAAACAATCCGGGAACTGGAAGCAGCGTCTCAGGTATGAGAGGTTTGTTATTTTTTTTGTGGAGCAATTTTTGGGTACAAAATAATTCCACCTGGTTTGCGCGGAAAGCGGTCCCCAAACATACGTGGGCCGCTCCAGACGGGATCACTTTCAACCATATTGACCACGTGCTGATTAAACGCCGCTAACTCTCAGCCTAGATGAATGTAAGAACATATAGGGGGGCCAATATAGACTCGGACCACTATCTCGTTGGCATGGTGCTCCGACCTCGAATTACAACACCACCTACAATCCCCTCTGACAATCAGGTGACAGTGAATACTGAAGCCATTCAAAACACAGCTCTCCGCAACACCTATAAGAAGGAAATGGATCCCGCAATAACCGCATTGAACAGAGATCCTGGAGGTGAAGCATCAACAAATGATCTTCACAATCACCTGAAGAACGTTGTCATTGATACGGCCACAAAGATACTTGGCCCCAGCCGCAAAAAAAGTCGAAACGGTTGATTTGACGATGAATGTAAGATAGCTACGGAACGGAAGAATGCCGCATATCGAGTAATGTTGCAATCTCAAAGAATGCGGGCAGACGGAAAAAGGAAGCCTGGGAGAACCAACAAGTCTGTGAATTAGAAAAGTACAGGGAGCAACCACACCAGGCAGCAGGATGGAGCCTTATAAACCTCGATGCTCATCGTGCCGAGACAAAGAGGGAAATCTGATTTCTAACAGAATGGGCATATTGGAGCGATGGGTTGAGTACTTTGATGAGCTACTGAACAACCAGAACATCGGCGAGTTAGAGGTCCCGTCAACTGAAGACGACGGACAAATACTGCCACCACCAAGTATAGGAGAAACAGTCCGTCCAATTCATCGGCTTAAAAATCAGAAGTCGCCAGGAGCCGATAGAATGACAACCGAATTGGTTAAATATGGAGGCGACCAGTTTATACTAAGTGGTTCATCAACTTGTACTCAAGGTATGGGAGAGCGAATCAATGCCTGACGACTGGCACCATCTATAAGATATTCTCCGCTATCTTGCTAGGCCGGATAGCCAAAGAGGCTTCACTCCAGGCAATTCAGCAACAGATGAGATTTTCTGCCTCCTGCAAGCGATGGAAAAACTGTTGGAATATGGACAACAGTTGCACCATCTGTTCATCGACTTTAAAGCCGCCTATGATAGCGTAACCAGAGTAAAACTGTACACGGCCATGAGAGAATTCGGTATCCCGATGAAACTAATAAGACTGACTAGTCTGACCCTGACCAATGTACGAGGCCAGATAAAAGCAGCAGGATCACTCTCAAGACCATTCGACATAAACAATGGCCTACGACAAAGGGATGCCCTATGATGCGTCCTCTTTAACCTGGCCGTCGAGAAAGTGATCCGTGATGCTGAGGTAAATGCAAGAGGTATGATCCTCTTTAAGTCCACCCAACTACTGGTCTCTGCTGACGATATCGACATCATGGGGAGAACCGAGACCTACAAACTGTCTTCATCCAGATCGAGCAGGCGGCGTGAGATCTTGGGCTGCACATCAATGAAGGCAAGCCAATATATATGGCGGCAACGTCAGCACCAAATACCAACCAACCAACAATATCAAACCGCACTGGTCAAACGGGAAGAATAAAGATAGGAGACTATCTAGGGTCGAAAATCACAATATAACAGCTACGATGATGAAATTCGCACACGGTTGTTGGCAGCCAAGAGAGCCTATTTCAGCTTACAAAAACTGTTTCGCTCGAACGTCTCACCATAGGGTCAAAGCTCTTACTGTACAAGACAATGATCTTGCCAGTCCTCATGTATTCCTCGGAGACTTGGGTTCTTAGCAAGAAAAATTGTGAACCCTTGGCCGCGTTCGAAAGAAGAATCCTCTGAAGAATTTTTGGTCCCCCTACATGAGGATGGACAATTCCGTAACCTACATAACGACAAAATCTATGAGCGATACCATGACCGTCAGATTGTGGATAAAATGCGGTTCAATAGGTTACGGTGGGCGGGTCACTTAATCCGTATGGATGAGGATGATTCCACCCGGAAAGTCTATAAGGGCAATATCTATGGTAGAAAAAGAAGACGAGGTAGACCCTGCCTGAGTTGGAGCGATGGCGTAGGTCAGGACGCCAGACAGCTTTTGGGGATATCGAATTGGTGGACCTCGGCGCAAAAGCGGGATGTCTGGAGTTCCTTATCAAGGCAGGCCTAGACCGGATACCGGTTGTTGCGCCGTTCATCATATCTAGGACAAGCTTCGAGGGTTCGTTCTACTGCTTCGTAGAAGGTATCCTTCTCCGACTCTGCGGTCTCCTCTGTAGGGGCATAAATGTTAATGAGGTTTATATTTCTAAACTTGCCTCGCAAGCGCAGAGTGCATAGCCGTTCGCTTATGTTTTCAAAGCCGATAACAGCAGGTTTCTTTTTTTAGCTGACTAAGAAACCTACTCCGAGCACATGGTTTACTGCATGGCCACTATAATATATGGTGTAGCGGCTCTTCTCCGGGAAACCGGTCCCTATCCAACGCATCTCCTGTAACGCTGTTACATCAGCCCTATATTGGGACAGGGTATCGGCTAGCTGCTCATCAGCTTCATCTCTTTACAGGGAGCGCACGTTCCATGAGAAAATGCGCAAATCGTTATTCCGTTGTCGTTGCCGGGTTCGTCGTTGTGTAATCCGTCCAGTTCGAGGCTCCTGCTATGGCTTCGTAACAAGTTGTTTTCTATGTAGGGTTGTCAGCCCTACCCAACCCCCAACCTGGAGGACCAGTTGGCATAATTTGTCCCGTTTTTAGGCGCGGAGCCTTCATCCTTCTCCGTCTGCAGCTTTTCGTTAAGAAAGAGCTCCCAGCGGTCACCGCGTGGAAGTGGAGATAAGGTTTAGTGGTAGAGCTGTCGGTGTTGGTTCAACTGGCATTTCCCAGGTTTTATGCTCCATCGTGGGTACCAATCCACGTTTCGCTCTGGAACCTATACTACCCTTTGACCACCATGAATCATGGGTACTATGGCCTGCTGAATGTTTTCCATTGCAGTTATCACTTCACAGGAAGTCCAGTGGAATTTCATTTTCATTATAGTCAGCCTCCTCACAATGAAGGTTACGCTCTCGCACAAACAATGAGTTCTATCATAGATCGCCTGGATCCCTCACAAGCTAAGTTCCATGCATATAAACTGTACATATCTGCATGCATACATATATTACGCAAGAAGTCCACAAGCAAAACAAGAAACGCAGTGCCAACCAAATATTTGCCCAAACCGCACATTATGGGCTCAATTGAGCACGAAAACCCAGCAAATTGGTTTCACGCCAATAACCTCAACCTAAGCAACCACTTCAAAAGTCCCGCTTCCTTCTTTTGACCTTGTTACCTTTCCCAGGATTATTTATTGCAGTTATTTCAATGAATATGTTCTTTGTTTACTCATATTTCGTTTCACTTTTGCTCCGTTTATTCCACAGCACCATCTCGATATGTACGATGGCACCGCGATGATGTACTCTTAGTCGATTCCCGTCATCCCGAAATTCCTCCACCGGAACGGGTTCACCTCTGGACAAACGGAAGCTTGCAAGTATCTCGTGTGAAAGATGCGGACAGTGGCGAATATTATTGTGAGGTGATGGCGGAAGGAGGGCGCCAGGCCGTACAAATTCACGCCATCGAGGTGCAATATCCACCTGCGGTACTTGCATCGCCAAATGGAGTCGTTGAACTTCCGGTTGGATCGGTTTTTGAGATTTTGTGTGAGGCGCGAGGATTCCCAATTCCCATAATAACGTGGCGGCGGAATGGCATCGAGGAGCCCAACGAAAAAATGAATAATCGTCGGCGGTTGCTGGTGGAAGTGGAGTCAAGAGACATGGCGGGACTAATTGAATGTATAGCAAATAATGGAGTTGGCCAGCCTGCAGTGGACGGAGTGCATCTGAGTGTTTTGTGTAAGTAAACGAAATATGCACTATCGATAGGTGTTTGCTTCCGAAATATCATAACACGATAGAGCGGATACGAACGCTCCTTAGACTTCCAAAACAAGTCCAAGTTCATAGAATGTTATTCAAGAAGCTGAAGAGGAAACCTGATATTTCTATGAATATTTCAGTTTGCTGCTGATAGGGGCAACAGCCTGGCATTTCATTCATTCTTTCTTTCTTTATTTGCTTTCATTGCCAAGAACAGTTAAGCCGGAAGTAAAAGCCGTGACGAATGTAGTTCACACGAAGATTGGTATGCGAGCACATCTGGAGTGTGTTGTCGAAGCTGCACCGGCCGCCACGGTCCACTGGTTCCACCATGGTGTGCCCGTTCAACCGGACATCAGAATAGCCCGTCACGACAGTGAGCTGCAAACGAACCACTCATTAGCGCATTATTTCACCGAATCGAAGCACATATTGGTCATTAAGAAGGTGAAGGATCACGACCTGGGCATGTACGAGTGTCGGGCGGAGAATCGCGTCGGATTCAAAGGTGAAGTCATCGAGTTGACCGGGCGGCCCATGGCATGCGTCTTCAAAAGCTCGCCGATCGCATCAACGCCCACCACACATAATCTCATTTGGCAGACCGAGAGCTTGTCGCCTATTATAGAATACAAATTGAAATTTCGACAGGTTCCATCAGGTAAGCGTGTAATTCCGGCTGAATTGGATTTTTATGGCCGTCTAATCTCTGGTCTTCGTTTTGCAGGAAATGTGACGCCACAAAATCGTTTTCTCAACGTCGGCTGGAACGAACTCACAATTCCGTCTGAGTTTTCAGAAGGTAAATAATCTGGGCATCCCACAATGTTGGTTTTGCCAAAAAAATTTGTCGGCGTAGATCACTCGTGATCAGGTGCTTTCCAATATGCCTCCTGATATCACGAAAATCCATTATTGTGATTGGTGGAAACATTTCTAATGCTAAGTTATTGCTCCCGTTCCGAAAATGTAAACTTTGAAGGCACATTAAGAATTGAGCGTCGTCATCCTAGGCTAGGTTAGTTAGAGGCTGCAACTGAGTCAAGGTGCTCCTCTGATTCGTGGAGGCGGCTTGAAGAAGACACAAAACAAGATTGAAATTGTTCTCTTAATTGCGTAGTGCATGGTTTAGCCCATATTCTTCATTAGTGATTGTTGTCCGCTATTATCAAATGCTGTGAGTCATTGTGGACTCATTAGCGGATCAAATTGAACCTGAAAAGAGCGAAATACGCGCGACTCCCATATTGCTACTAGTCCAGTGAGTCTTAATTGATAGCGAAACGATTGTTAACCCTCAAAGAAAACTGAGCGAATAGATTGTGGCGTAACGAGGGGAATTGCATTTATAAGAATGTCGTTGAATTACGTATGTATATACAATTTATCGAAGTTTGATCCAATTTCACTTGGTTTTTTTGTGTACAGAATATCGTAGTCAATATCGAACTGAACATTTTCTTAAATATTATTTTTCTCCCTGCAGCGGTTTTTTCACTTTTTTAAGGTTTTGTGTGAAACACAACCATATTAGAATCGAGTCGATGTCTGTCCGTCTGTCTCTGTCTTTTTTTTTTTGAGGAGATGGAAATCTTCAAAAGACTCTGGTCTGGGCACGCCAGAGTGTGGCATTTTTAACCACTAAAACCATCCAAGACTTGCCAGAGCAATACTAGTGGTGGATGCGCTCTTACAAGTATGCTCTATGTGCTGCTTAAAATTAAGTCCTCGGTCTATCATCACCCCCCAGTATTTGATGGCCGGCTTGGAAGTGATGATCCGATTCCCGATTCTAATGCAGGCGTGATTCCTTTTGCAGCGTTTAGTGATGAAGGCCGCTTCCGTCTTTTCTTCTCTTTTTCTTTTTTTCAGTCCAGCACTCCCTAACCAAGCCTTAACAACACTGATTGCTTTGCTTGAGTACAACTCAGCATCCTAGAGATGCTTTGCGACCACAACCAGTGCTACATCATCGGCGTATCCCACCACCGTGGCCTCCTTCGGAACCGGAAGGTTGAGTACATCATTATACATGATCTTCCACAGTAGTGGGCCTAGTACAGAGCCCTGTGGCACACCCGCGGAGACAACGTACACCTTGGGTCCATCATCGGTATCATACCAGAGTGTCCGCTCTTTCCAGTAGCTATCGATAATAGCGGCGAGGTAAGTGGGAACACCAATCATCGCCAGAGACTTTCGTATAAGGTTCCAATTGACCGAGTTGAATGCATTCCTTACATCCAGAGTCACCCCCACGCAATATTTGCTGATACAACCCCTTTCGTGAATTGCATTTTCGGCCAAACCGGCAAACATTTTGATGGCATCAATGGTTCATCTGGCTTTACGGAACCCATACTGCCTACCTGAAAGGCCCCCTTGGCTCTCGACGACTGGAAGTAATCTATTATAAATGACCCGCTCCAACATTTTCCCCATAGTGTCTAGAAGACATATGGGTCTATAGGAGGACGGTTCCCCTAGCGGTTTGTCAGCCTTAAGCAGCAGCACTAGCTTCTGCCGCTTCCACCGTGCTGGAAAGATACCCTCTGACCTCGGACCCTCGAACAGTTCCGCGAACATATCCGGTCTACATTTGACGGCAAGTTTGAGGGCCTTATTGGTTACTGTCGCCTATTCGACTGCAGATCTCCATTAGCTCGTCTCTAGTGACTGGTGGAATCGACGTCACATTCAGGGGGCGCTGGAAATTGTCAGTACCCCCCTCTTGCTGGGGAAATAACCGCTGGATTATTTTCAACAGGATCATAGCACACGTGATCTGCGGAGACAATCGGCCTCTGAATCGTCCTGTCACGATTTTATAGGCGCTACCCCACGGATTTATGTCCACTTCCGAACAGAGCTCCTTAAAATATTCCCTCTTACTTCGCTGGATGGCGAGCTTGAGGTTCTTGCGGGCTTCCCTATAGGCATGCTCTTTTTGCCCTTGATCGACCCTACCTATTGCACTCTGAGCCGTTCGTCTGGCTCTGTGGCAAATCGATCGAAGGCTGGCAAGTTCACTATTCCACCAATAATTGGGTCTCCTAGTGGGGAATGAGCATCTGCTAGGCATCGACGGGTCGCATGCTTTAGAGATGCTCTGTGTGACATGGAGAGCTCTATCCGTGGAGGTGCTTGCTTTGCTAGGCAAACCTAGCCACACCTCCATGAATGTCTGCTCATCCATCGCTTGGCAGACCACCCTGGTGTTCTTCTGGATTTCGACTTCCGGGGTGCGAGTCTCCTGCGTTGTGGCTCCGTTTTTAGTTCAAAGGTGAAGTCCTCGCTAACTTGCCAGGACATGTCACGTGCTAACACAGGGCTGACAAAAGTCAGATCTACAATTGAACCAGTTCCCCCTTTCCGATAAGTGTTTACATCGCCTTCGTTGGCCAGAACCACATCCAACTGGGCGAATGCTTCTAATAAGCACCGCCGCCTTGCGTTAGTCTCCTTGCTGCCCCACTCGATAGCCCACGCATTAAAGTCATCGGCTATCACCTTTAGACTTCGTCCCCTTGCGTCGTGAATAAGATCGTCTAGCAGGTCTTCAAACTCAGGCAGTGTGAGGCTCGGTGGGGCGTAACAGCTATATACGAATATACCGCTTATTTTTGCCCACACAAAGCCTCTAGCCGCCTGACCTATGCTTTATTGTATGGCTTGACGACCGCACACCCATATCGCCGCTCCACCAGTCAAATCTGTGACTCATACACCACCGTCATGATTTCTGTACGGTTCACTAATGATAGCAATCTCCATCGCGGATTTGTAAGTGGTCTGCGCAAGCAAATCTTGTGCGACCCTGCAATGATTCAGGTTTATTTTTATTAATCTCATTTTTTCACTGCAGTTAACGCCTTCCTAAATTCTGGGAATTTACCCCCTCCGGCAATATGCCGGTTATCCCTTCCCTCCTTTTCTTTGCACAAAATGCATTAGGGGTCTCTATTGCACTCCTTGGCAATATGTCCTTTTTCCCCACATCTTCGACATTGATCGGTCCTTCAAGGCAGTGCAGATCTCTTCTCTGGTTGTTACCTCATTGAGATCCGTGCACTGTATATAGACCTCATGTTTTTGGGAACAAACCACGACACGACGAAAGCCGGTTACGAAAGCGGTCGGTTTTTCCCAAGCTGGATTTTCTTAGCTCAAACATGAGATCCTCCTTCTGGGTCCTCCGGATTTTGCTGACACTTCCGCCTAGGTCTTTTAGGTCGGGGTCAGATTTGACCTTCTTCAGTATCTCCGCATATGTTAGATGTCCTCTGCTGGAGATTACAATTGCCACCGGGCGAATTCGCACCTTTGGTTTCTTTTTTCTGTTTTTATTCACGACCGTAGTCCAACCATCGTTCTTATTTTCTTTCAGTTTCGGTTCACTAGCCGACTTTACTACTTTTGGTACTTTGGGCCCTTCTGAACTTTTAGTTCCGTTTGTTGGACTGGTCAAGATCCCTTTTTTACTTTCTGGGGCCTGTTGATTCCCCAAAGCTTCACCCTCCTTGTCTCGCACTCTTTTACTTGAGCGAAGGTCGATGCCTTTGTGCTTGGGTGTTATTTGGGTCGCCTGTGACACTGTTGAGGCTGGGATGTCTGGTTTTTCTTTAGGCTTTCTTATTTTGTATCGTGATTTGACGTCGGATGCCAGTCGACTCAGCTGTGAATGAGTACCTGAGTAAAATCAGGGTAATAATCTCGGGCGAGCGCAATGCTGACCACATTGCCTCCTAGTGTACCGTTACGGTCTTTAATGAAGTGCTCTAACACACTTCAAGGCCCTGATCCACCATGGATTGTTGCGCCAACGATTATTATTATTATTATTTCTTATTTCTTCCTGTGACTCGTTGTAAAGCACCCTGATGGCTCTCATTATGTTCTTAATGGCTTGGTGCACGTTGTGCTTGTCCTTGTCTTGTCTGTCTGTCTGTCTGTCACACCCGATTTATTCGGAAACGGCTGGACCGATTATCACGTTATTTGTCTGTCTATCACACCCGATTTATTCGGAAATGGCTAGACCGATTGTCATGAAAATTGGTGAGAGTATGTCATCTAGTGTTCCCTTTACATGCAATAAGTGGCGCCATTTTGTGTAAAGTTTAAGGGGTGCTCCCCATACATGTGAATGGAGGGTGCAAATTATTTTTTCACAGAATCTAGCTATGTGAGGTATCAAGTTAAAAGTATCAATTAGTACTTTTCGAAACTGGTTCAATATTTTATATTGGGTGAAATATAGGAGAATGAGGGCTCATAATATGACCCCCAAAAAGTGTAACAAGTCTCGTTCTCAGAACCTATCCAACCGAAAAATCTGAAAAAAATCACAGTGGTGCATCTTTACGAAATCTAGGCTTCAAAATATATCCGGTTTCGATATCTGCACAAAGAAAGTTAATAATAGTATATTTTCATATTTTAGAAATTTACCCGGCAACCCCCCTTATGTTCATCCCAGAATTATAAAATTTGGCATGGGTGTAACGAGGAACATAATGCACAAGTTGGTAAAGTTTAAAAATCAAACTATTATTAACAAAGTTATAGGGTGTGAAACTTTTTTGTGAATTTCCTGCACTCTGCAACCTGTATGACGTCATCATCACATATCAATTCATCAATACCACAACGAAATGAGTTCTTATGAATGGGGTCGCAAAGAATTATTTTGTTTTAATTTTTTAGTCAGGCAGACATGTATATAGTATATAGTGCAGTATCTAATTCAGATAGATATATTTTTACATTAAATCAGCCGTATTCAATATACGTACTATATATGAACATATGTATGCTTTTATGCATGAAGTAAACCGGAAATATAGGTACGATCAATTTATATACGTGCATGGATATGTACAGTATTCGGTAATAGGCAGTTTGTTTGTTTAGAGTGAGAATAATATCTATGTCTGTAATATGTACGCATATTTTGTAGTTTGGAAAAATTTGAAGGAATATGTTGGATTTGTAGCTATATACGGATGGAAAAATGTGCGTAGAAGTTTCTCACATATTTTAAGATGAACACAAAACCTTTATACCCGAAGCGCGAGCTTCCGGTATTCCGACTTGTTTAATACTTACAAGCATTTCTTGTTCTATTCACGTTTATTATCGATTAGTCCATATGATTGAATCAGAGTTGATAAAACTTTATGTAACTATGTATTGTACCTTGCTGTTTGGCATCTTCACTGTTATGGCTTAAAGCTACTGCTTGCACGGAAGATGGTCTGAAATCTTCTTTGATCGGTCACTAGTCATGTTTCTCTAAACAAATATCACAATAAGTGGCAATATCCCGAAAAAGCGGTAGTAAGAAAAGTATAAGAATAGAAACAAGTCGGGAATCCGGAAACTTGACGCTTGAGGTTTAAAAGGTTTTGTGTTTCCTTATGTGAGGAGCATAACGCAGTTTTCCATTGGCCGATAGCATTGATGCGAGATATTTAAATCGCTCAGTTCTGTCAGCGGCGGTGACCTGCCCAGAACTAAGCGCTTTAAATATCTCGGGTCAATGCTACCAGCCAATGGAGAACTGCGTAATGAAACTGCTTCATGCATTAACGCAATCTGAATGAAGTGGCATTCAACAACTGGTGTTCTTTGTGATCGACGTATCTCTATACTTCTGAGTATTGGCCTACTATAAAAGGCAATGAATGGCGTTTTGCGGTAATCGGGACTAAGATGTTTTATTAGGCGGGACATCTGAAATGAGGATATCCGCGATCTATATGGGGTTGCACCGATCGTGGAAAAACTGCGAGAGGCGTTTTCGATGGTGTGGTTACGTAATTCCCGATAACGAAAATTCACTCACCAATGCTGGTCTGAACATCGAAGTCAATGGTAAGCGACCAAAAGGCGGGCCGAAACAACGGTGGCTTGAGATACTGGATGGAGATTTAAAAGTTTCGCGATTACATACAGATCAGGCATTTGATAAAATAAAATGGCGAAAACGATCTCGACGAGCCGACCCCGCTTGTGAAAGGCACAACGGCTGAAGAAAACCAAGAAGATGTGAGGAGTTACGAGCGCATGACAGCTCTGTGTCACATAGCTAAAAATTCCATTGATCTCTATTTTTTAGAAAGCTATTTAAATAAAGGGCTGGGAAGAAATAGATGCTTCATGAATGGAATTTTAATATTTTACTCGAATGTCAATTATTCTCGTTAATTATGGCGTCATCATATCATTTGTATGGCTTAGGATGTTGTTTCGAAATTGACAAGTTTGAACTGCTATTACTTTGGCGCTAATAGTTGGATTTTCATGAAACTTGGCACGCGTATGCACAATACTGCCCTCTATGCCGGTGCAAATTTAGTATTCCTAGGATTCCTAGGATAGGGGTTTCGTCAATTTCTAAAAGTTGGTAATATGCTATTAGTAAGTTTATTTGAGCAAATATCGGAATGGGACATCTCTCGAGGCTTAGATTTCACATAAGTGTTTTACTCAAGACCTTAAAAAGGGTTGCAGATAAGTACATTCTTCATAAATGCGACTTTAATATTTCACGCGAATCTCAATTATTCCCGTTAATTATGACGTCAGTATCCTATTTGCGTGGCTTTTGAAGCGCGAAATTGCTAAGTTTGAATTGCTATAACGTTGGCGTTAATAGCCAGATTTCCATGAAATTTAGCACGTATACGAAATATTGTCCTCTATGCTGGTATAAAATTTGGAAGTCCTAGGATGAATTTAAGGGGGGTTTTGTAGTAAATTTCTAAAAGCTAGTAATATACTATTAGAAAGTTTATTTGAGCAGATATCGGAATAGGACATATTTTGAGGCCTAAATTTCATCTAAGCGCACGACCCAGATTTTTTTTCGAATTTTTAGGTTGGGTAGTTGCCGAAAATGAGTCCTGCCTCACTTTAAGTGCGTACATTTTGACTCCTTACTCATGCACTTTGCAATTCATGCCAAAACCAATGTCAGTTTCGGAAAGTACAAATCAGACCTTTCATTCGATATCCTACACAACTATATCCGGTGAACAAAATTTTTGAATCCCCCCTTTGCATATATGGGGAGCCCTAAATTGATGCCACTCGCTGTATGCGTGGGATTTCATAGTTCCCATCTGACCACCAAATTTCGTTCGGATCGGTTTAACCGTTTTGGAGAAAAATACGTGCGACAGACAGACAGACATTGAATCGATTTTAATAAGGTTTTGTTTTTCACAAAACCTTAAAAACGGTCAGGAAAGGATACATGATGCGCACGACAACAAGCAGAAACGACGGGGGACGTGGCGAAAGTTTAGGAAAAGGCAGCAATTACTCTCAAGAAAGTCATAAGTTGTAGTCACTCAAGAAATGAAAGCAGATAATATTGGCTTTTAAAATATAAGGTACTCTACCTTTGCGAGGCTATTTTCGAAACATAAGTCTGATTAATGTTCATGTCCCAACATAAAGTAATGCATCCTATAGGGGGCGGGGGCAACATAGAATCGGATTACTCGTTGGCATGTGCTCCGGGCTTGAATAACAGCGAAACCTCGAATTCTCTTTGACAATCAGATTAGAGTGAACACTGAAAATATCCAATATCCTCCGTAGGACCTATCAGAGGCAAATGCATTCCGCCAGATATCCTCAGGGACGGCAACGGGGCTTTTAAGAACATTTTTTTTTTTCCTTTCCACTTTCAGCGCTTTTCCAAGCGTTTGTCTAAATCGTCTAAGTAATGTTTTGGAAGATCCTTAAAATAGACATGTTTTGATGATAAGCTCGTCATAAATCGTTATCCTCTGAGCCATTTTTTAGTTCAACAATAAAAAAACTGGGAGCCAAACGCCGTGAATACATCCACCGTATTCACCGCATTTGTCACAATTCAAAGTTAATTCTCATACATTGTCCATTTTCCAAATTTGAACGTTTGTTCTTGATTTTTCCGCTCAACCGGTGTAATAATGATTATGCACATGACCAGTTATTATTTTTCCATTTTTGAGTAATCAGTATAAATGATTCCACGTGGATTCCAGAAAACTAGCCATAACCTTGCCGACCGATTTCATCGTTCTTGCCTTCTCCGAGGAACGTTCGTTTTTAAAAACTGACCACATACTTGGGTTTATTCTCTACTAAGAGCAAAGACGGCATTCATTTTACCGAAATTTGCGAAACCGAAATCAGCATGCAAAAACCCTGTGGCCTAAATCATTTCAGGACTAGTGACTCCGTCTGGACAACCTGTATGATGTTCACCTTTTGTGAATGTAAATTTATTTACCTAATTGTAATGCAAATACAGGGATATGCCACAAGCTTCATCCATCTGTGCTTCAATCTCTTTTAGTGTTAAAATTTTAGAATTATCATCACCAATGGGAAGCGGGAACCGTTCTAGGTCTGCTTTGGTAAGAAACTCCACATCGCGGTTTTGCGTCACCAATTCATAATCTGCCAGGTGTCCTGGTCACGTCTTTTATTTATTAAGATTTTGCCCTTATAAGCTTTCCGAGCTGAATTGTGGCGGAGTCATATTAATTATTTCGACTAAGTCAGATCAAAGCAATCAACGCGGACAGCACGTTTTTCCCGTTTTGATAAAAGAAAAGAATATTGTTTTTACTTGTCATTGAAAACAAATATAAGTATTCATTCAATAAAATTTAAGTTTCTAGAAGAAGTAGAAATGAGAATTTATAAAGTTGCATACATTAAAAAGAGGTATTTAAATACCTTAGGATCATTCTCACCCATATGGATTAGGTAACCTGCCCACGGCAGCCTATTGAACCGAATTGTATTTACAACCATCTGTGCATTTCCATACCAGTTTGGAATTTAGCTGATAGGTTAGAAAAACAATGTTTTGTCTCTTATAGTTCCTTTCGAGGTTGAAGGAGGCGCATTTGTCTATGGCGCACATCCGCGCCATCCGGACAGTTTAGGAACCCCTAGGGATGTCCTTAGGCAAGTTCTCATTGCCCCGCTGATACACACGCAACCCAGTCTTTGAAGTTTGTGTAACTCCCTGGCTGTTGTACTGAGTTCCATTCTGTCTACCTGCAGTTATTATTATTATTATGGACCTGCAAATCATCAGAGCCCTTGGGGTTTTCCGATATATGTTTTCAACATGTGTCTTCCAAAGTAGTTAGTCCTAGTGTTATTCCCAAATATTTGATTTCTGATACCCGTTTCACTTCTGTACAATGAAATTTGGCTCCCAGGTGATCAATTTTACGTTTCCTAGTGAATGGTACTATATTGGTCTTGGCTGGATTGATGTGCAGCTCCGTTTTCTTGCATAAGTTACTAGTGATTCGCAGTCTAGTTTGGATTCTGTCACATACCCACCAGTGTACGTCGCTTGGTGACTTGACTATCTTAGCCGTGCTCATGATGCTACCGCTCATTTTGTTACTCAAGTGTCTTGTGTAGGAGTATCAATCTGTTCTCCTGGGATTCCTTATTATTTTATGTATTTCCGAGTTACCCTCAATATCGAATCTGATTATTCTGTGATCCGACATAGAAGGTTCATCCGACACCCTCACCCTTATTCACCAAGCTGTTTTTCAGAGTGCTCCCTAAAGCTATGACTAGTATGATATCTCTTGTCTAATGCTGTTCACGTTCCCTACGTTATGTATTTCTAACTTGTTACTGAGGATAAATTCCAGAAGGTACTTACCTCTTTGACTGATGACGCTGCTTCCCCAGACCTCATGGGGGGCGCTGACATCACAGCCAAGAAAACGTGGTAGTGTCTTCCTCTCACAGAACTTTGCTAGCCTAACAACTAAATCCGGGGTGTCGTCTACAGGAAAATATCCCGGTTTCCAGTGAAACTTGGACAGCCACGAGGTCTCCAGGTAAACATTCTGAAAGACATATGTATCTTAAGTTTCCTTTGAGATTGATGCAAGCGAATGGAATCCCAAATTACCTGCATACGGTACACCGAAGGTTCTTGATCTAGCACTTTTATCCTTAGAACTTATCCCTGCAATTACTGCAAATGCAGTTTTTGCATGGTGGACGTTTACCTGAGCTATTTTCGTGTCGGCCATCCCCCACATCTCCCATCTCAAGTGGTTAGAGCGCCGGGGTTTCGTATCGAACGATCGCGATTCAAATCTCACTGATGGTAGAGGGGTTTGTTATCGTGACTTGATGTCGGTTACGAGTCGACTCACGAGTACCTGAGTCAAATTAGGGTAATAATCTCGGGCGAGCGTAATGCTGACCAAATTGTCTCCTATAATATACTGGAGTGTACCGGTACGGTCTTCAACGAAGTGGTCTAACACACTTCAGCGCCCTGATCCAATATCGATTGTTGCACCGATGATTATCATTATTACTATTTATAGGCTCCCACTCCAGTCCTAAAAGGTCTAAGTTCTGAGGAGGCATAGAAGCTTCTCGTCTAAATCGCTGCGATTCTGAAGCTAAACCGTCACCATGTGTGCTCTTAGTATGTCATCCTCAGCACATGTCGATAACTCCATTCTCTTCCATCCGAACAGTTTATGAACTATAGTCCTAAACCATTGTTATTGGCATCAAAACGGCGCACCACAGCGCTAATTGCGCTCCTCGGAGTGGTCACTGACACCTACCTACCAGTATTAGACCTGGTCGGAAACGTATGCCGGTAAACACGCGCTCGTTGTTCCATCCCGCACACATCTCCATGATGATGAGGTCCTCAATGATTTCTTCTTTTGTTGAATCGACCTACCCACAACGGTAAAGTCCTTCTGCCGATACCTCTGTTGGTCTCTCCAAGACTTTGTTTGTGAAGACGAATAACCGTGGTTAGATCATGGTTTTCAATTTTCACACCAATGTTTTAATAGGACTTATATGTACAAGGTTTTTCCTTTAAATATTCTTCTCATTTGTGAGCGGAATCATTTTCGAAACCTCGACCAAAAGCTTTGCTTCTAAGCTCTAATAGAAGGTTCACACCGCTCTGCAAGTATTTTTTATTAATACAGCATATATCTGTTTACTTTAACGTTTTTAGTATCAATCAATTTTTAGTTTCAATTTATTTCATTGAAGGCCCCATGCACACCACATCCTACAGTCTTAAAGGACTCCAACCAGCTAGTGTCTACGAAGTTGCAGTGACGTCCCGAAATCGCTATGGGTGGAGCGATAACAGCAAAATTGTGCGATTTGCAACGGGAGGTGAAAGTAAGAACCTTACATCTGTTTCTGCCACGACATTAGAAATACTAACTCTGATTTTTGCAGTTCAATTGGAAAATTATTCAACCGAGAGTGATATTCACTACGAAGACATGGAAGACAACTACATAACCGACTTAACAACACAAAATCAGGATTACATACGATATGCGAAAACTCTGTCTCAATACGAAAGTTCGAAAACAAGTAAAATTAATTTAAGTATTTTTGTTATTCTTGGTGCAATGTTGATATTTTTATAATAAACGATTTCGATTACGATGTGTTGGTATGCACAACCACTTGTTGCTTGCTTTGGGATATTTGTTTCCGGCAGCTTTTCTTTGAATACTGTGTTTCTCTCTCTGCTGTAACGTATGATGCACCTCAAAAAATCACTAACAAGATACGAGTAACTGCTTTCTGAATAAGGTTTCCGCGAAACTATTACCAACGACGGAAGGAAAGTAGAAGATATTGTTGTATAAATGCCAGAATTATTCGTATTTTGAACGGATTCTGTTACGAATACAAATATAACCTCGAAAATTCCAAACTCGAAGTAATTAAATTCCTGTTTTTTTTTAATTATGTCAAACATTGGGACTTCTGTAATCAGATTTGTAACGCACATTCCAAAACATCTGGAATTACTCTCAATTTCAATAGCACTAGGGTAGGGAGGTGAGGTGCATTTACGCACAAAGTGCCAGACTCCTGTCTCAGACAGACTACCGGCTAAAACACCCCCTGGAACGTCCAAGACTTTGACCTGGAACCGTTTGGCACATTACCCTCAGGCCAGGCCTATTCAGAATAGGATCAAAATCCCGTAGAGCCTCAGCTACCCTGGCATCTCTCCTATCCATATCCCTCTTTTTCGCTTAAGAACATCTTGAGTGTAACATGCCACTAGTTTCCACCTGTCTTCGCTGTGCAGCATACCCTCATTTATGGTGTCCGGGGACCCAAGGCACCCTTCCATCTAAAGGTAATGGCGCTCAAACCATCATCGATCACATCAGTACAGATAACACGCGGCCATCATCCATCACATCCTTGAAATAAATACAGTCGGGCGACCGTGATTTGACGATTGTGTGCAAGTAATATAGAAGATACCCGTCCCCATTGAGCAGCTAGGTTAAGTAATAGTTAACCTTACTGTGCTTTCGATTGAACCACGGCTGCACGTCTTTTATGAGATACACGGTTCAACTACCTCTCGATTCTTTTTCTTTAGATTGCTGCCATGCGCAGAAAGTACGGGCTCTCTCTTCACAAGCGACAGCTTCCTTATTTCCTTGGCCTTTCCTTAGGTATATAAGCTTCCAATCGGCAGCATGGAAAGCGGTCGGAATAACTCCGCTATTAGGACTACAGCTGGCTCCAAGTCAGTACGATAGGCAGACGCAACTCGCAAAGCCCCTCGTCTTTGTATTTGCGTTAGGCGTTCACGGTACATTTCCTTACTAAGGGAGTCAGCCCGGCCCAGCCCCCCACCGTAAAAGAGGACGGACTGATCCACGCCCATCAGCAAGCGACGCCTGTTGAATAAGGGACCTCCAACGTTGGACATCAGCCAGCAAATCGCAAACATTCTAGCCGCAGCCTTGTCTGCGGTTTTGCGAATCTGCTCATCTTCGTGTCTAGCATGATGCCGAAGTATTTTAAAGCCGGCTTTGACAAAACCATGATTTCACCAACCTGAATAGGAAGGGCTGTGGAAACCTTCTCCTTGGTCAACAGAACGACTTCAGTTTTCTCTAGTGCATGCTCAGTCAGTCATCTGCTTACCCGCCGCATCACCATTCCGAGTAACGACACGCTGACGACGCCTCCAGGTCGCCTTTTACCTTGCTTATCAGCACAAGTCTCGCAACCTTTCAGCGGGAGGGAAAAACACCCGCTGTCAAACAAGCGTTGAATGTACCGAGTAGCAAGCCCGGCTTGTATTTCACTGGAAATACCGTCTGGTTCTGGTGCCTTTTTGTCCTTCATGGACATAACCGCCTCCTCAAGTTCCTTTGCAGTGAAGAGTTGGCATTCCTCAGTACTCACTACTTCATCGACAGCGTCAGTTCGAATTGGGTGGACAGGAAAAAGGACTTGCACGATTTCTTCCATGTTTGTTGCATCCATAGGGGGGACCGAGTTTTTTAGAAACTAGCTTATAGCCGAGGCTATCTATTTACGTCATTGATTAGCTCCTGCCAGTACCGTGTTTGTTGATTTCGTGGCGGAGTTTCTTTTTTACACTCTTATACCCTCCGATTTTAAACGTCACCTCGTCTTGGCCTCTTGCGCGCTGAGTATTCCACCGAAGTCTGGGGCAATTCCTTCGTAGGATCGACATTTGAGCCCTCCACCAATGCATGGGTAATTTCCCGGGACGCAGTTTCCTTTTGGGCGCCGATGCATTAAAAGCTTCATTAATAAAGCTCAGGGCAAATAAGACTATAGAGTTAAGTGAAATAAATTATTACAATACCAGCACTTCATTTTCTTGAGGTTCCACCCGCTAGGTGTTTGCCGGACGGCAGAACATTGGGAAGAGCCACACCAAATGTACTGATACCCATTAGGAAATCTTCCAGTAATTTCCATCATTGGACCGCTGACACTAAGGACTCCGTAGTAAAAGTAACGTCAGGGATAGTGCCCTCGCAACCAGGGCGTCGGAATGTCGGAGTGTTACCGGTATTTACGACAATCTCCAAAATCTGAGTGCCTGAGGAATCTCAGGCATGCCCCATTCTAGGGCTCTGGTGTTAAAATCTGTTCCGACTAGAATTCTCCTTTCCGTATTTCTAACCTGGTTCTTCAAGGCGGCGAGCCTATTCCGAAAAGCTTTAGACATAAGTTGGAAGCTGGAAGAGTGTGGGGATCGCAAAAGGGACAGTTACTACAAGGACCGGTTCTCAGAAACTGCCTAACCGAAATATCTGAAAAAAAATATGATGGTCCATGCACATGGTGTCAAGGCCTCAAAATACTCTCCATTACAATACCAGCTCAAATAAAGATAAGAATAGTATATTTTAATATTTTGAAAGTTTACTGCGAACCCCCTTTTAACTTCATTCTAGATTACATCATGCTGGAAAGTTTGGTGAACACCCTACTATTATTAACAAAGCGATAGTAGATCAAAGTTGCTCCTTTTGCGTCAAACAAATACTTGATAAAAGATCAAATGTCCGTACCACATCGAATTGAATATATAATATTTAACGCATATATACGTGTGCCACATATCTGTGATATATATTTCGAATATGTAATCGTAGAGAGAAAAGCTAGGTCCAGGGTGAAAATTATACGGGCCCAACTATTATCCCATTTTTCATTGAAATCTTTAATTCGGGCCCCCGAGAATACCCCGGGCCCGGAGAATCCCAGCCTTTCCACCATCTCTCATCATGCCTGTATGTAAAGAACGACTTTGAAAGTTTGGCGTTCGTCAAACCTGGTTGTGAAGCTGCCTCGCGAAGTAATGTTCTCTAACAAAAACTGCGCATTGTCAAACATGTGTTCAATTCAAGTGCCTAGAAGTGGGAAAAATCCATTGGCTAGAACACTACTTACGTGACTAAGTTTTAGTACGTTACGGATAAGGGACTTAAACATTACACCGACAGGGGTACCACTGGATTTATTCACCATAGAGTACTTGCGGCGGGAATATTTCGCTCTGCACTATTGTAGGCAGCATTGGTTTGGGAGAAAGAATGGAAGATAAACATGAGGTGGTGCTTCGTGCTCCCCATACATGCGAAAGGACGGTGTAAATTTTATTTTCACAGAACATGGTCGTGTGGGGTATCAAATGAAAGGGTTCAATTGGTACTTTTCGAAACTCATCCTATTTCCGAAATTGGGTGAAACATAAGGGAGATGGGGCACAATTTGTTTGTTCCAAAAAGTGAAACAAGTCTCGGCCTTGGAACCTACCCAACTGAAAAATCTTGAAAAAATCACACACATTCCTATTCCGATGTCTGCACAATAAGATAATAATAGTGTAGTACCATGTTTTGGAAATTTACCGCAAAGTCCCCCTTAATTTCATTCTTGGAGTACAAAATAACGTCAACATAGACGATAATATAGGACATAATCCTCGAGAGTTTTTAATTTACTTACGTAACATACGGAGTAAAGTGAAAATGCGTGAAGATGCGCACATATATACATATGTATGCATCGTGATGCGGTAAGAGAAAATGTTATTTAGCGTGAACACAGTATATATGTCATTGACTTGTATGTACATATGTGTATCTTGGGGTTTGGGAAAATATGACGGAATATTGTGTATTCTTAGCTATGTACGAATGGACAATCGTGCACAGCGAATTTCTCACATAAGATGAACATATAACCTTTATACCCAAAGCGCCCGGCTTGCGGTATCCCGACTTGTTTATGTATGGGACAGATAATGCCTCCCAGAGGGGACTACGATTGTCGGCTTTGCTGATGACCTAGCTGTGGTTGTTGCAGCAAAACACCCAGAAGATGTGGAGGTTTACGCAACGGAAACAGTGAGAGCTAGAAAAGGCCGGGCTGACCTTGGCGGACGCGAAAACGGAAGCGGTCTTAATAACGAAGCGTAGGAAAAATAATACTGTAAAAGTGGAGGTCGGTGGACATACGGTCGTATCAAAGCCGGCTATCAAATACCTGGGGGTAATAATTGATACCAAATTGAGTTTTAGGGAACACCTAGAGTATGCATGCCAAAAGGCAGCCAGTGCCACCACGGCGCTTGCAAAAATGTTGCCAAATATTGGTGGGCCGAAACACTGCCGGAGGTTGGTGCTAGCCGGAGTGGTGCGCTCCATCCTGCTCTACTCGTCGCCTGTGTGGGCAGAGGGGCTTGCAAACTCTCAGAGACGGAAGCAGGTGAACTCGGTTTACCGGCGGGTGGCTTTGAGGGTTTGCAGTGCTTTTAGAAACACATCAGATGAGGCAGTATTGGTGATGGCAGGCATGATCCCGGTTGACATTCTGGCCAAAGAAATGAGTGTCCTGTACAATGAAAGACATATGGAGGGGCATGCACAGCGTAGAAATGCGGCAAGGTCAGAGTCACTTGATCTCTGGCAACGCAGCTGGGACGAGTCTGCGAAAGGTCGGTGGACGCACAGGCTCATTCCCAACATTAGGGTGTGGCTTGAGCGAAAACATGGGGAGACCAACTACCACATTACCCAGTTCCTCACGGGATACGGTGGTTGCTACAGGCAGTATCTGCACCGCTTTGGGTTGGATGATTCTCCGAACTGTCCCAGATGCGATGGCATACCGGAGGATCCAGAGCATGTGATGTTTCACTGCCCACGATTTGCGATGGAGAGAAGGAGCTTAAACCAGGTGCTGGGCAGAAGCGGGACCCCGGAGAGCTTGGTTACTGAGATGCTGGAGTCCGAGGAGAAGTGGCTTGCGGTTGGCTCTGCAATCATCCAAATGCAGGAGGAGTTGCTGAAGGAGCAAAGAAGGAGGAAAGCCGGAGATAGGAGAAGGATGAGTGCCTAAGAGCAAACCTACCCCGCGAAGTAATACCTCAATGGTGATCCCGCGGGGCTGGGGCTGGAGAGACCGGGGGTGGTTTTTAGTGGGTGTGAATCCCACACGCGCCCGCTGTAGTTCCGCCAATCGGGCGGCGGACGAGTCTTTCTAAGATTTTCCACCTTCGTGTACGCACAAAAAAAAAAAGATAATGCCTCTTTACCAGTCCGATTCGCTGTCCCGCACCTTCAGCATAAGTTGGTGAACCACTTTGTGTAGTTGGTCGTCTTCATATTTAACCAGTTCGACTGTAATTCCTGCTGCCGACTTATGATTTTTATGCCGATGAACTGTACGAACTGTTTCTTCTATGCTTGGTGGTATTTGTGCCTTGTCTTCAGTTGGCGGGGCCTTCAACTCGCAGATATTCTGGTTGTTCGGCAATTCATAAAAATACTCAATAGATCCAACCGGTCTCGGCTGGAGGTGCATCGAGGTTCAGTGTTTGCTCTCCCTGATTGTCAAAGGAAATTGTTGACGTTGTTGTAGTTCGAGCCCGGAGCAGCATGCCAACGAGATAGTGATCTGAGTCTATATATGCCCCCGTCTATGTTCAGACATTCATCAAGGCTGAAAGGTGAGGGTGTTCAATCAACACTTGGTCAATTTGGTTGGAAGCGGTCCCGTCTGGAGAGGACGTGCGACACTGCTAATTGAATAATTCGCAGTTCGTTATCATTGGTATCCTTATGGAACCCAACGTATGGCCTTAATATGGGCTCTGTCCTTACTTGGCTTCTAAAATCTCCAATTATAATTTTGAAATCATACCGAGGGTTCGTTCTACTGGAGTCGCCTCTGTAGCATCGTGGACGAGGGCTTACATTTCTAAATTTGCAGGATGCATAGCGCATCTCTTGTAACACTGTTACATCATCTTAAATTGGGAGTAGGTACCAGTTAGCGGTTGGGCAGCATTCGATCTGTGCCGGCTCTTCTTCTTCTGCAGCTTTTCGTTAAGAAAGAATTTCCAGCTATCACCACATGGAGGTGGAGATAGGGTTTGGTAGTAGAGCTGCTGGTGCTGGTTTAGTAGGGGTTTCCCAGGTTTTATTTTCCATCATACATACCAATTCACGTTTCGCCCTGGGGCCTATATTACCCTTTGACAGCTAAAGATTATACATTTTCCTAATGTTTAGAGCTGGGCTTAATATTTTCTGCGAAGATTTGTGTAATTGCTAGTAAAGGCAGAAAAGCTTCGAATGTGTTTTTTCACGGCAATTTCGAAAGATTATTATGTTTTTCTTCTGGATAAAATTAAACGGGTTGAGAAGAACATTTCCTTTATTGGCTAACAATTTGTGAAAACATAAATACCCTGTTTTGGAAACCAAGTGTCCCTTCTTCAATGTCGTCCTTTTGAGATGTTGAAAGTAACCAGAAGGAATTTCTTGCAAACTAATACACATACGTTTTCATATATTAACTATTATTTACCTAAACATGCATTGTCTTTTTTTGATTTGTTATTCCTTATCCAACTTATGCCACTTTGAAAATAAACGACTCATATATAACATGTTAGTTCTACCAACGTACAAAATCTCGTTCAAGCATTTTACGACTATAAATAATATATGCATACCACCGACGCTCGAAATATTATCATCACTGTCTACGTTTACAGCTCTTCCAAAATCTTTACTAATGACTGAATTGTTACAACTCATTTCCTTTGTGTAACTACTGAAAAAAATCTACGTTGTTTACCACCCGGTCACTCATGACCAAATTTGTAGGTAATTCTGTACTATAGTTCAAAATAAGTTGCTGAATTAGACAAATATTGACCATTGCATTGTTTCCGAAATCATCATCATCAACGGCGCAAGAACCGGTATCCGGTCTAGGCCTGACCTACGCCATCGCTCCATTTCAGGCAGGGTCTACCTCGTCTTCTTTTTCTACCATAGATATTGCCCTTATAAACTTTCCGGGCTGGATCATCCCCATCCATACGGATTAAGCGACCCGCCCACCGTAATCTATTAAGCCGGATTTTATCCACAACCTGACGGTGATGGTATCGATTATAGATTTCGTCGTTATCTGGACTACGGAATCGTCCATCCTCATGTAGGGGACCAAAAATTCTTCAAAGGATTCTTCTCTCGAACGCGGCCAAGAACTCGCAATTCTTCCTGCTAAGAACCCAAGTTTCCGAAGAATACATGAGGACTGGCAAGATCATTGTCTTGTACAGTACGAGCTTTGACCCTATGGTAGGACGTTTCGAGCGGAACAGTCTCTGTAAGCTGAAATAATCTCTGTTGGCTGCCAACAACCGTGAGCGGATTTCATCATCGTAGCTGTTATTGGTTGCGATTTTCGACCCTAAATAGGAGAAATTATCAACGGTCTCAAAGTTGTAGTCTCTTATCTTTATTCTCCCCGTTTGACCAGCGCGGTTTGATGTTGTTGGTTGGTTGCTTTTCGGTGCTGACGTTGCCATCCGAAATTATTCAAGTTAAATATAATATGCAACATAAGGTGATTTTTGTATTGTATTGTATTGCAGTGTTTTCAATACTGAGTTAGTTATAATGCACTAGTGTTATCCAGTAAGGTGAATTGAAAAGGTGATCAAAAGGCGGTGCTTTGAAGAAAATATACCGTGCAATCCTCGAAAATTTAAAATATCGAAATCAGAGGACTATTGTCAACACTTTTTCGCTTCCATGAAGAAGCTGTTGTTGTCAGCCAACAGAGCCTATTTCAGCTTACAGAGACTGTTCCGCTCGAAACGTCTCACCATAGTGTCAAAGCTCTTACTGTACAAGACTATGATCTTGCCAGTCCTCATGTATTCCTCGGAAACTTGGGTTCTTAGCAAGAAAAATTGCGAACTCTTGGCCGCGTTCGAGAGAAGAATCCTCTGAAGAATTGTTGGCCCCCTACATGAGAATGGACGATTCCGTAGCCTACACAATTACGAAATCTATGAGCGATAACATGACCGTCCGGTTGTGGATAAAATCCGACTCAATAGGTTACGGTGGGCGGGTCACTTAATCCGTATGGATGAAGATGATCCCACCCAGAAAGTCTATAAAGGCAATATCTATGGTAGAAAAAGAAGACGAGGCAGACCCTGCCTAAGATGGAGCGATGGCGTAGGTCAGGACGCCAGACAGCTCTTAGGGATATCGAATTGGTGGACCTCGGCGCAAAACCGGGATGTCTGGAGTTCCTTATTAAGGCAGGCCTAGACCGGATACCGGTTGTTACGCCGTTGATGATGATGATGATGAAGAAGCTGCAATCTGTTTATATGTACCGTAGAAAAACAAACTATGATTATACTTAGAACTATTCACCATAATGATAAAACGTTTTAGGCAGTTCATCAAAAGCCAGAAATGATTGCAACAAAAAAAAGTGGGCATCGATATCATAGGACAGATATGCGCCAAGTACACTGCTCAATGACGAAGGTGGAGATAGCTCCTAGCTTTTTTCTTCAAGAGCCTTGATGTTGCTTTTCCTTCCGCTTACGTCGTTTATTACGAAAATAGTAAAATAATTCTTCAAAAAATAACCAACGAAGGCCACGCTTACGATAGCGCGCAGAAGAACTAACAATAAGCAAAAATTTTTTGCTTTTTGATATAGTACATGAATAACATGAATTTTGTATAGGCGTACCCGGGTACCTCGGGTGGATTATGCGTGTACCTTTTTTTAACTTCAAAACTTTTTCAGTTAACAAATTTGTAAAAGAAATGCTTAATGCACATTTCAATGGGAAATTGGTCCAATCATGAAGATCCGAGAGGGTTTTAACCAATTTTTCTCAAAAACGAAAGTAATTTAATAAATTGTACGCTGATGGGTGTCCGGGTATCTGCGCGGAAACACAAGGGTTAACTATACTCAACAAATTTTGACAATATTAAGAGAAAATATTGTTCCGACTACGATATATAGTATAAACTATGTATTCTCATTTCATGCACTGACTATTATGTTTCAAAGAGAAGTAGTTATCACTACAATATCAGTTAGACGATAATTTGTAAACAGTAATAAATTAGGACCCAAATTCATTCTAACTAAGAAAGAGCTCAAACTTCTATATTATATGACAATCAATAATATACAATATGCACAAGAAAAAAAAACTAGTCAAAACTCCGCCATGCTATTAACATAGTATGCTGGTCGCAAGCCCAGGTAAAGGAGGAGGTTTTGAGGCAACGTACTCTGTACTATTCTCAGTAAAACAAAAATAAAATGCTGAGATCAGGGAAAGAGATAAATAGAGTATAGTTGGAGTTATTCCACTATGCTAAATCCTACCTGATCTCTCTTGGTGACAGGTCCCGTGACAGGCCGACCAAGAGAATGCATACAATGTCGTTACAAACATGATGATCGGATTGAAGCACAAGCCTCAGTCGACGCGGCAGGACGAGCCCGGTCCTGTCGAGAAATTGGCAAGGGTTCTTGACGCCGAACAAAACAAACAAAACAAATACGTGTCTGCACGCTAAATGTTGGTACCCTAACTGGAAAGACATAGGAACTCGCAAGAGCCCTTCGGAACAGGCGTATTGATATCTGCGCTCTACAAGAAACCCGATGCTCTGGTGCCGAAAGCTGCGACATTGAACGCGAACGCGGTAAAAATGGCTATAAACTTCTCTATTTTGGTAACCCACACACTCAATATGGTGTTGGCATTGCCATCTCAGAAGGTTTCCGTACCGTACAATTCGATGATCGGCTGATCAAGCTCACCATTATATCAGCTGATCGCACTATTCACTTCTTCACTGCATATGCACCATAGACAGGTCGACCTGATGCCGAGAAAGATGCCTTCTGGCAACTTCTCAATGAAAAAACTTGTCACGTGCCTGCTGACGACTATATTATTATTACCGGCGACCTTAATGGTCATGTGGGTGAAAAGGCAGACGGTAAAAGGTGCCATGGGGGCAAGGGTTTCGGAGCGCGCAATGAGGGTGGCGAGCGTATAATCGATTTTGCGGACACCCATGACCTTGTACTTATGAATATATGGTTCATCAAACGATTGTCTCATCTTTCTACACTTTATAGTGGCAACAGTAAAACGCAAATCGACTATATCCTCATAAGACGCCAACATTTTACTACTGTCACTGATTGCAAAGTTGTTCCCTATGAGACCATCGGACATCAACATCGGCCGTTGATTGCTGTCCTACGGATTAAGCCACCGATAAAACAGCGTGAGGGACCCACTGGTCCGCGGCGCATTAAATGGTGGCGAATTGGTGAGAACAAAGAAGAAACGATCTCACTCATACGATTGCCAACCATTACGAATGGGGAAGAATCGTGGAACCAAATGAAAGACACGATCCACAAAGCGGCCTCTGCAACCCTCGGGGTCACCAAGCCGGGTAAGCAGTACATCAACCGAGATACTTGGCTCTGGAATGATGACGTTGAAATGAATAATAATAATAATAATCGTTGGCGCAACAATCCATATTGGATCAGGGCTTTGAAGTGTGTTAGAGCACTTCATTCAAGACCGTAACGGTACACTAGGAGGCAATGTGGTCAGCATTGCGCTCGCCCGAGATTATTACCCTGATTTGATTCAGGTACTCATTCACAGCTGAGTCGACTGGTATCCGACGTCAAATCACGATGCAAATTCCACTGCCACCAGTGAGATTTGAACCGCGACCTTCCGTATGACAGCCTAGTGCTCTAACCACTGAGCTATCCGGACACAAATGAAATGAAGGTCCGCGAAAAGAAACGTCTCTACCACAAATTTCTCGACGATAAAACGCCTGCTAATTGGTATATTTATAAGAATGCAACCGGGAAGCAAAGAAAGCGGTCGCTATCACCCGAGCGAAAATTTTTACAATAAACTGGACACTCGGAATGTCGAGAGAGATCTGTATCGACTTGCTAAAAGCCGTAATGAACGTATACAGGATATCGAACACTTGTGTTGTGTTAATGACAAGAACTGTACTTTGCTTATCAACCGTCGAGCCGCAACGGATAGATGGCGAGAATACTTCGAACAGATTTCAACTGCAGAATTTGCTCATCCTCCACTTCCAAAATTATTATCGACATTTGGATCAGTTCCACCTGTCAGCGGAACTGGTGCTCAGAGGTGGCGGTGAGAAAGACGTTGCGGCAACCCTGTCGGCCAAACCAAAACCAAGTGGCCGAGGAGAACCTCCATAGTGGTGGCACCGGGAGACGCTGTACACACTTTGGTTTACCGTCCGTGATGCAGTAGGCGAATGTTCCAAAGGCCTAATCAGGACTATCAGACCCGACTCTGCACGGGGACTCATCTGAACCTTACCAGGGGTATACTGGTACCATGGGAACCGGGAAAGCCCCTGGACTCTCATACTTCGGGTGAACTCCCGTTGTATGTGAGTACAGCTCGGTTATTTGCGGTTGGCCCCCGTAGTGGGAGTTTCATGGTGGTTGTGGTTGCGCTCAAGCGAGAAGAGACCTTCGAGCCTCGGCGTGGTGTTGCGTTTCAACACGGGTGCCGTACTCCTTAGTTCGGTAGAGATTTAGGTAATTCTTGCATCCACCAGTATGAATGCTAAGCCATACACTTGGTATAGACTGATACCGTTGTTGTTTGTCTCAGCGGGGCTCCAATTGTGGTCACAAAATCAATCCGCGTCTGAAGAGGACCTTAGGATTAAGTCTCCACGACAGGTACCTACGTTAAACACCAAAGGGCTTAACTGTCAGTCCAACTGAAATCCAGAAGGCAATAAAACCAATGAAACGGGAAAAGGCGCAGAACCTGACGAGATCACATCTGAGCTCTGGAAAGCGAAGAGCTGGGACCCAACACTGTGGCTCAGTGAATTCTTTAATCGTGTTATTCAGGAAGGAAGAACAACATCTGACTGGCAAGAAAGTACTACTGTTTCAATATGGAAAAAGAAAGGTAGTCCAGCAGAATGTTTAAATTACCGTCCGATCCGGTTACTTTACCATACCATGAAGATTTTTGAACGCATTCTTGACAACCGTATTCACGAAATCGTTGAAATAACCGTGTCGCTCTCTATGGTTCTGATTGTTGGCCAACTATAAAAGACAATGAATGACGTCTCGCGGTAATGGAGACGAAGATGTTATGTTGGACTAGTGGCGCCAAACGTTTGGATCACATCCGAAATGGAGCTATCCGCGATCGTTATGGGGTTGCGCCGATCTTGGAAAAGTTGCGTCTTCGATGGTATGGGCACACAATTCATGCTAACGAGAATTCACTTGGCACGATCGAAGTCGATGGTAAACGACCAAAAGGCAGGTCGAAACAACGGTGGCTTGATACACTCGATAGGGATTTAAAAGCCTCGAGATTGCACCCAGATCAGGCATTTAATAGAGCCAAATGGCGAAACCGAACACGACGAGCCGACCCCGCTGGTGAACGGGAAAAAGGCTGATGAAAAATAAGGAAAAACTAGTCAAAGAAAGTAAACAATTCCATCTTTTAAATAGGCATATTTATGTTAAGATTCCTAGTAAACAGAAAAAAATCGTATTTCTGAACTGTTCTCTTTTCAAATAATAAAAATTAATGCACAAAATTCCTGATAGTATGAATATAATGGAAACACGCCGGAAAACCGGAAGCTAGACACTTAGGTATGAAAGGTTTTGTGGAGTGAGTGGAGTGGACATTTATCCGATCAACCTAGAACATAATATACGAGAATATGCACAGGAAGAACTTTAGCCTATTATAACTTTGTTGGTAATAGCACGATTTCCAATGAACTTAGTAAGATCATACTCTCCATTATAGCCCATATTGTTGATTCTAGGATGATCCTAAACGGGTTTTTGCAATCAATTATAATTTATAGTAAATATATAGTATACCATCATTAACTTTATTTGAATAGATATGGGCATATAGGATATTTCGGAGCCTAGGCACCATATAATGGCATCATCTTGATTTTTTCAGATTTTTCGGTCGGGTAGTTTCTGAGAATGGGTCCATGAAAGAAATGAGCACTTTCGACCATTCCCCACCTTTCCAACAAATGTCAAAACTAAGACTGGCTTCGAAGACCTTGCATGATACCCCACATAACTATATTTGGGAAAAAAATGTACACCCTCTTTTGCATATATGGGGACCCCCTTAAATTCGACGTTGTTTCACATAAAGTCTTCAAAAATATACAAAAACCACTAAATTGACGCGTGAAGAGAAAGTATACACTTAATATATAACGGGAAAATACCTGGTAAAAATGGTCCCATGTTACCCTCTGTTCCTTATATCACAATGCGATAAATCCACATGAAATGGAAAACCTTCGCCTTCTAGCATAATGATGGGGTTCAATTGTGCCTTGTACTGCTAGGATAAACTTAAGGAGGGTTTTAAGGTGAATTTTTAAAATATTGTCATACACTATTATTAACGTTATTTGAAGAGATATCGGCATGGGATATATTTTGCGGCGTAGATTTCGTATAGATGTACCATGGTGGGTTTTTTCAGATTTTTCGGTTGGAGACCTGTTTCTCATTTTGGGACACACATTTTGAACCCTCACTCCCCTGCTTTGCACCCAATATCAGGGATAATCCGTTTCAGAAGGTAGTAATCACAAATATGGGGAAGCTCCTTTAAACCCAACACAAAATGATGCCACTCATTGCATGTGAAGGGTTTCAAAGATCATAAATCTCTTCTCCTGACTTTCCATATCTGCAAATTAAACAAAAATTATGTACCGAACTTTTTGTTTACTATCCTGTTGCAGAGATAATCCAAGTTTTCGAGCCCTTTACTTAGGTTGGTAGCTCTTTCCTGCAGTTGGTCATGTTCCCTGGAAACATCAACGCGGTCCGCAAGCAAAATCTATGAAGTATTCAAAAAATTGTGGCAAATGACTTGTAATCGTCCTTCATCGGAAAACTACAGGCGACATCGATTGGAAGTTTCCCAGCGGTTGTTCGGAAAATTCCAGCAAGAAGAAACGCGTTTTTGGATAGAATCGTCATCTGCGATGAAACTTGGGTGCACCATTACCCACCCGAGTCGAAACAGACCAGTATGGAGTGTAGGAAGAGCGGTGAGATTGCGGCAGTGAAGGACAAAGGCGAGATTGTCAGCCGGTAAGGTAACAGCACCTTTTATTTGTTTATCGGAAAAGTATTAATAATCTCTCTTTTTAGCTGGGAAACCTTAGAGCGTCCTCCCTACACTGCGGACTGGTCTCCTTGGATTTCCATCTTTTTATGCCGCTAAAAGTAGCGCTTAGAGGAAAGCGGAGTAAATGGAGAAAGTGTGGGCGTTCCTGCGCTAGTGACTTCAAGAACGTCCAGAGAAATTTTATTACGACGGGATCCAAAACTCCCCATTTGGTGGGAAAAATGTATTTGCTTGGTTGCGAACAAACCCGAGGAACCGTTGTAATGCCAAATGTTACGGCAGTAAGTTCGTAACTTTTGAGGTATTGTTTAAAGTTCTCTCTCCACAAGATTGATTGGAATTTTCTATTTTCTTTATTTTTATTTAGCGGTACATTTTCTCCACTTCCCCTGTAAACACAAATGGTAAAGCGTGTGGAACTTCATTTAAAAAAAAGGTTCGTGGACGGCTTCACCGATAAATCAAATACCACTCCTAACTTGGTTGTGGTGCTGCTGGATATCGACTTCTTTCATATGTCTCAACTCACGCTGCCACTTTCATGAAGCGAATGTACCGTTGTTCAATTGCTTCGTCCTATGTCTATTTGTGTTCCAAAACCAGGCCCCTGGGAGTCACCCAACAACTTAGGGTCCTTCATAAAAAGGCAATTTTACAACAAACCGTCCATCCTGTCCTCATATAGTGGTAGTGAGGGAGTATTCTCACATCTCTCACGTTTTCAGAGCTCATGCACCCTCTCTTGAAGTTAGTCCTCCGTAATTATTGCTGCAAATGGTGCAACTAAATGCAGATGCATAAGAATTCGCTACACGACCGGATAAGTTCCACTTGGAACTCCGTATTTCTACTTCTGTAAAGTCGGCGATTTCCCAATCTTATTTGATCAATAGAAAGTATCGGCAAATAGTTTTCAGCTCCAATGGGGATGTCGGTTTGACTAGGGTGATTGAACCCAAGATCAGAGCGTGGCATAGAAATTTCAATGAAAAAAGGGATAATAGAATGGCCCACATAATTTTCACACCAGAAGAAGAATGATCGATACTCACTTTCATGACCATCCGCTGTTAATACCTTGGCGAGTATTGGCGCTTAGTAAGATATTGTCTCTTTTTGGGGTTCTAGAGTTTTTTAGCGTTGCACTTGCTTGTGGTTGGTGTCGTCATCGAACTTGGCCTAGTGACTAAATTAGAAGCAAATCCCGTTTTTAAAGTTATATCTATGTGCAATGGCATGTTATGTCATCGCGAATACTTTTTGCAACCCCTTCGTGAGTAGTCTAGATTCCTATGATCTGCCTTCAAACATTTATAACACAAGTTGTTTTTTCACAACTTGGAGACGAGCATTTGTCTCAGCAAACTTTTGCAGGATTATATCGAATGCATCCTTTTAGAGACCGTGTATTTTCTTTTCTTAGATGCTATCACCAAAGAAGCTTGGGTTGTTTTTTTCCGTTCTTCCGATAATTGCACTTACAGCGTATGTGTACTGTGGTCCGAATTTTTGCCAGTATGCGTAGGTATATTAGATCCCAGAATTCGATGAAGATGCTTAAATTCTTGAATCCCAATAAACAATGGTTTGTTAAATCGGGTAGAGTTTTAATAGATGGTGCAGATTCGATAGAGCTCGATGGTTGTGAAAGAAGTTTGCTGAGAAGGCGTGCCACCAGCAGCCTTGTGTTGTCTTATCTGTCCTGTTACAAGGTTGCGACAAGATGTCATCGCTTCCACTTTTCAAAATTTTTCCTTCTTGTAGGAAAATTATTGTGTTTTGGGTCCAACCGTGCAGCTCTTGGCAGAGTTCAGGCTGGTAGCCATGTGAACTTTCTTCAGTGGTCTGCCCCTATATTGCCTGGTCGTTCTCACCCAGTTCATCGAAAGCCTTTCAAAGCATATTGACCTTTAGTTTGCGGAAAATATTGCTAGCCTTCTGAATATCCTAAATGAAAAGCGTTACAGTCCCCATTAAGGCCTGTTGTCTTCTAATCATTTTTTGTTGAATGTCCTTTGACTCAGACACTTTTTCGCAGTTCTGTTAGTTCCAACTATGTGCGCGTTTTGTTAAACTCGGACCAGTACATTTCTGCTAACTCAAACCTTTTGGCCAAGTATTTCTTTGTTCTTCGGGCTACTGAATTTTTCTTGGAACTGATAAGTAGCCGCTTCAGTGTGCTCCTCAGCTCAGATCGCGTAGTCAGCAATTTCTCTGTTATGAGTTATTAGCCGGATGTTTGTATTGCGTCATGGGCTTTCCTTTACTTTCCTTTCGCCAACAAACTTGACCACAAGCTAGTTCAGTATTAGGATATGAAGCTGGTGAAGTTATTAGCCCAGTACTAGAATATCCGACTGGATCGTTTCTAAATCCAGTGCGTCTGACAGCCTCACCAGAGGCTTGGCTCACTGAAAGCACCTCATTTATTTTACATAAAGTCACTGAATAGAATGTTAAACTTAAATCACTCATTTTAACAAATATTCGTACTTCATTTCGTGACAAGAATGCAGGCATAAATTTCATACCCTTTTTACGAATTTCACTTCTGACGAATTTGACGAAAAATAGTTTCAGTTCAGTTTGAAGTCGAGTTTCATTTTCACAGGCTGAATTGGCCATTGTATACGAATTATACCTATTGGCATTCAAACTGATGAGAAGATAAGCATATGCAACGTGAAGTTCATCTCTGCTTTGCCGCAAATGAAGAATATCTACACGGAGGGATCTATAATAAGGCGGCGAGAGCGATGAAAGCGAACTTCATGGGGTTTTACGGGGTTAGTGGCCAACATATTAACGTGGACAGACCCTTAACAAAAAGTAATATCTGCCCGGATATACACGCGAATAGGCATACAGGCAGACACGCAGATAGATAGATGAATAACAAATTACAACAAAATGTACGAAATTAACAAAAACTTGGCAGTGAACAAACTGCAATTCAATTTAACGAAAATTCAACCTTTCAAATTTCGAAAACTGAGAGAGATCTTGAAAAGTTTAATATTACTATATTTCTATAAGCTAGGCTAAGATAGGCAGTGGGAACTTTTAAACCAATGAACTCTCCTGGAGTAGACAGCACTTTCCCAGAGAGGCCTAGGAATTATCTTAGAGTCTCTTCTGAGGGTGGTAAGGGGGAGCATAGTACTGGGTTACATACCAAAGGCATGAAGACGGGCAAAAGTGGTCTTTATTCCGAAAGCAGGTAAAAAGGATCCTTTTCACCCTAAATCTTTCAGACCAATCTGCCTAACATCGTTCGTACTCAAAACGGTGGAGAAGGTCATAGACAACTATATTAGAACTAACGTTCTAAAGCGTAATCCTGCCCGGTAAGCGTGTTGACAGTTATGTACTGTCAACACGCTTACCGGGCAGGACGGTCAACTGAAACTGTTCTGTATCAGCTGACAGAGGTACTACGGGACGCCATAGAAACAAAAGAAATTGCACTGTGCGCGTTTTTGGATATCGAAAGAGCATTCGACAACACATCGCACACAGAGATACAGGATGCCCTGAGCCGCAAAGGAGTGAGAAACACCCTGGCACTCTGGATGGGCAAAATGCTAGAAAGCAGACAAATAGAGGTACAAATTCTATTATCAAGGCTGTCCACAGGGTGGAGTACGTGTTAACAAATACTGGAATACAAGTCCAGGGCTACGCGGACGACATTGTTTTAATCTGTAGGGGCAAATATGAAGATACCCTATGTGATAGAATCCTAACTGGATTAAGGGTTACTAGTGCCTGGTGCAGGAAGGTGGGACTGCGGATCAACCCAACCAAAACCACCATAGTACCATTCACTAGGAGGCGTAAGCTGGATCATCTGAGAGCCATAACCTTACATGACATGGAGGTGAAACGAGAAACAGAGGTCAAATATTTGGGAATCACGCTAGACCAAAAATTACTCTGGAAGACACATGTCGGAAACACTTGTCGGAAAGCCACGAGGGCTCTGATGACTTGCAGATCCATAGCAGGAAAAAAATGGGGTTGCAACCCGAAGATACTACTTTGGATATATACTGCAATAGTAAGGCCAATGATTACCTATGGAGCGGTAATCTGGGCAGAAAGAACCCAACTCAGCACACAAGCCAGAGAATTACATAAGCTCCAAAGGCTGGCTTGCGTGTGTATCAGTAGGGCAATGAGGATATGCCCAACGGCATCCCTGGAGGTCCTTCTGGGATTAACCCCTCTCCATCTGCACATACAGATGCAGGCAAGTAGATCAATCTTCAAGATGGCCGGTAGTATGAGTGAGGCGGGAAGCTGCCTAAATCGAAGGAAGATTGATATCCTTTCTAGGCGGTATCCCGAATTACTGATACCGAGGGACAACATGACAACGAGGTTTCACTTCGATAAGAAGTTTGAAACACGTTGGAGTAACAAGGCAAACTGGGAGAGCGTGGCTGCGACATACGGCTTAAACCAGCAACTGATTACTTGGTACACTGATGGATCCCTCGCAGCAGAGGGAGCGGGTGCCGGTGTCATTGGTCCAAGGAAAATGTACTTTGAGTCAATGGGCACGTACACTAGCATATTCCAGGCGGAAAAATACGCCATAGACAAATGTGCCTCCTTTAATCAGGCGGTCTGGTCTGATTATGCTTCAGGTTAAAGTTGCGTAATTAGGCAAGTCCTCACACGACCTCCGCGTGGTGGCCGCTGGAAACCGTCTTCGGGCGGGCCAAGAGTGTGTAGGGCCGGGCTGGGAGTAGGCCCATCCAACTGACGAGGATCTGCTTGTCTGCTGGTCATGTGTTAGGGGCAAGTAGATCTGGCGGGGGGATGGACTGAAGTAACAGCCCGGGGATCGTCCTCCCTGCATCGGAGAAGGTGCTAATAGGACCCCAAGCCAAGGTGGAACAGCATACGCCGAGGGCTGCGTGGCCAATGGGGAGCTTGGTCTTTAGTATGCGAACTCTGAATAACTTGGGCACCTTCAGTTTCAAATAAGACCCTTACCCTGGTGGCCGGGCCAGCCAGGGTGGACATTCTTCCCGGACTACTCGTGGGACCAAGACATGGACTCAATTAATAATAAAAAAACCAAAATGACGATAGAAGAGGAGGCGATGATGCCAGGCGCATCATCGGAGGACGAGCTGCTGGCCTCCAGCCAGGAGACAGTGGCCGTCGAGAGCAGTACACTCGGTGCCAGCCGTAGCACCGTTATGCTGAAACCAACCGCAGGGACCTCCCGGAGCGAGGCGTCAGACGGACTAGTGGATTCTAGCCTGGAATCCACTGCCGTCAGGCTGGGTGTAGCGAGTACCAGACATAGTACTCCTGACCCGAAGCCCTCAGCGTCGGGGGATCCCTCGAAAACGAAAACCGACAAGAATCGCCGGAAACCGGCTAAGAAGCGAAGGTCCACGGGTGTCCTGCTCAAGAGTCAGTACCAGAAGGCCATGCATATTCTCGGCAAGATTGCCAAGAATAAGGAGGCCGGTACTGTCGACGAGCGGGATGAAAAAGACCTCGCTAAATACCAGGCGATTGTTGATGAATACAACAGCAAACGCCGGGCTGACGAACAGAAGGCGAAGCCCATCGCTCTAAAACGTAACCGATCTCAAGACGAGGTCGAACAAGATAAAAAGCGGAGTAGAGTGGGCAAGAGCGCAGACGCCAAGCAACATACGAAGGAAATTGTTCAGCAACCGTCAGCCGGTGGGCCACGTACTGCGAAGACCTTCAGCGATGTGGCCAGGAGTCACTTATGGGTGGCGCTGGCGGATGGCAATTCTGCTAGCGGCAAACTAACGCTGGAGGTGTGGACCAGTGTTGAGGCTAGGCTGTCGGGCATGGTCTATGAACATCTCGTGGAAATCGGAGGCAAACACCCGGGACTCACTCCCCACTTTGATTCATCTCATGTGGTCCGTGGGTTCCACGTAATAGCTTGCATGGACCAGTTCTCTAAGGACTTTCTCGGCTCGTGCGTCGCTAAGATCAGCGACGCTTGGGAGGGCGTTAAGCTCAAGACTATCCCTTACGACGAGATTCCCAGGAGACCGGTCGCTCGCATTTGGTTGCCGAAGATCCGCATGGAGAAGGACAAGCTGGTCCATTTCCTGCGCCTTCACAACCCCGGGATTCCCATGGATTCCCATGGGTTGTTATAAAGGAGGAGGAATCTCAGATAAACAGCCAGCCCGTACTACTCCGCATAAACGAGGAGTGCCTGGAGGCACTGAAAAAGGCCGATTACAAAGTGTGGTTCGGAGTCAGGTACGCCAAAGTAAAAGTGTTCCGCTCCGCAAAACCGGACGACGACCTTGACCCAATCGACGCCGCCAACGAGCTGTTGGAGGAGATGACGATCGACGGTCCGACGGGGGCTGTCGAACCCCCCACGAAAGCAGATCATGCTGAGGGTAACGCAGATAAATCTGCAGCACTCGAAGTGTGCCTCGGCTAATCTGCTTGTCTTCCTCTTAGAGGAAGACATCGACATCGCATTAATACAGGAGCCCTGGGTCGGAAGCGACCGAACCATCAAAGGGCTCCAAAACAAATATTTTAATCTATTCCACAGCACAGGAGACGCTGATCAGGCCAAACCTAGAGCATGTATTCTTGCGAGAAAGAGTCTGCACGCTTTTCTGTGCCCGGACCTGAGTTCCAGTGACCTAGTTGTGGTCAAGCTGGAGCAGGTGGGGGCAGAGAACGTGTATATTTCCTCGGCGTACATGGCTCACGACCGATCAGCTCCGCCACAAGAACTACAACATCTGATGAACACCATAACACCAAAGAAAGCCAACCTGCTGATAGGCTGCGACGCAAATGCAAGGCATACGCTTTGGGGCAGCTCTGAAATCAACGAAAGGGGTGAGTCATTCTTTGATTTTATTATTACTTCAAATTTATCGGTGTGTAACAGGGGCAGTACACCAACCTTTCATTTCCCCTGCTCGGAGAACTGTGACGGTTGGGAAGAGGTCCTTGACATCACCCTAATAACCGACAACGGGATTCTTAGGGTGGAGGACTGGAGAGTGTCTGACCAGAGATCCTTCTCTGACCACAGTTGGATACTCTTCAGTCTAGATCTCGCCGTAGAGGTCACCAAGCCCTTTAGAGACCCCAGGAGGATCGACTGGAGAAAGTTTGGTCAGGTAATTAAGAACAAACTCTCCGGTGCGCAAATTGGTAGGATTGGCACGACAGACGAACTGGAGTCAAAGGTTGGGGCTCTGGAGAAGGCTTTTGATACCGCCTTCAAAGTCTCGTGCCCTGCTAAGTACAGCAAAAAGACCCTGCCACCGTGGTGGAACGAAGATCTCTCTAGTCTCAGGAAGTTGACCAGAGAAATCTTCAACATCTGCTACAGGCAAAAATACTGGCAGCCATACAAGGACTGCCTAAAGAAGTACAAGTCGGCCATCAGGACCGCCAAGAGGCGGTCTTGGCTAGACTATTGTCAGAACATTGAAAGCACTAGTGAATCCGCGAGGCTCAATAAGATTCTGTCCAAGGAACATAAGAGTCCATCCTTCCTTAAAAAGTCGGAAGGCTCCTGGACGGAATCTTCTAGTGAAACCTTGGAGCTGCTGGTGCAAACGCACTTTCCCTCCAGCGAGGAGGACTGTGAGTCAGAACCTCGCTTGGAGGGTTTGCGGCAACCCCAGCTGTGCGAGACTATCAAATCGGTAATTACCGGGGATAGGATCGGCTGGGCTATAAACAGCTTCTCCGCATACAAATCTCCGGGCCCAGATGGCATAATGCCAGTCATGCTACAGAAGCAGCAGGAAAGGGTTGTGCCGTGGCTTGTTGAGATTTACCGGAGCTGCATCACTTTAGGATACGTACCGCAGTCCTGGAGGCGCGCACGGGTGGTTTTCATACCGAAAGCGGGCAGGCGCGGTCATGAGTCCGCGAAGGACTTTCGACCAATCAGCCTGACCTCTTTCGTGCTGAAGACCCTAGAACGCGTCCTGGACATTCACTTAAGGACGATTATGGAGAGAACGCCTTTCTCCAAGTCCCAGCATGCCTACCTCAAAGGAAAATCCACAGAAACCGCCCTCCACGAGGTAATTGGCACGGTTGAGCGGTCGCTGCAGTACAAGCAGTATACCCTTGCTGCCTTCTTGGATATAGAAGGAGCCTTCAACAACGTCAGTACCAACGCCATCAAGGAAGCCTTGACCGGTATTGGATTGGAGGGGTATCTCACGCATTGGATTATATCCATGCTGAGTACCAGGATAATCCAATCCGATCTGGGAGGCAACCACTTGACCAGAGCTGTGAACAGAGGCACGCCCCAGGGTGGTGCTATCTCACCGGTGCTCTGGTTAATAGTAATGGACAAAATTTTACGTACATTAGACAGCAGCGGGGTGAAGGTGGTGGCGTATGCCGACGACTTGGTGATACTAGTATCTGGGATGTTTCTGTCCATTATGAGCGACATTATGGAAGGAGCGTTGCGAAAGGTGTGCCTGTGGGCCGCAAGATGCGGACTCAGCATAAACCCAACCAAAACGCAACTGATGCTATTCACCACCAAGACAAGGATACCTGAATTCCATCTACCACGGCTGAATGAACAAAGATTGGTTCTTTCCTCTAATGTGAAGTATTTGGGTGTAATCCTGGATCCTAAGCTAAATTGGAGGTTGAACATAGAACTGAGGGTTAAGAAGGCCTGTATAGCCTTCTATGCCTGTAAGAGAACCTTTGCCAGGAAATGGGGTCTCCAGCCGAGGATGGTTCTCTGGATGTACACCGCTGTAGTGCGTCCGATCCTGACGTACGGATCTATTGTATGGTGGCAGGCTTTGAAGAAGAAATACAATAGAACGAAGCTTAATAGGATTCAAAGAACCGCGTGTGCAGGTGCTACGGGGGCTCTGCAGTCTTGCCCGGCAGATGCTCTCAATGTACTCCTGCATCTCCTCCCCCTTGACCTCCACATCAAATATGTTGCAGCGTGCAGTGCCGTAAGACTGCGTGAGTCCGGATGCTGGGCAGCGAAGTCCTATGGCCACAGCAACATTCTAGATGAAATACCTCGAGAAATCTGGGCATCCCCCACGGACTATGTCACACGCAAGCTGAACTTCACGAGAAACTTTGCTGTGGACCTTCCAACCAGGGCAAAGTGGAAGACCGGCGGCGTGTTGCAAGACTATGACACGGTATTCTTTACGGACGGATCAAAGATGGCCTATGGAGTCGGCGCGGGGGTTTTCTCGAATACACACGGTGTATCCAAGTCGTATGGTCTTCCAGGTTTCACCAGTGTATTCCAGGCGGAAGTACTGGCGATATTGGAAGTCTGTCGATGGCTGGAGCGTGATTCGAGTCCCAAGCGTAACATAGCCATTCTGACCGACAGCCAAGCGGCCATCAAGGCCTTGTACTCAACGACGACATCTTCCCGGTTGGTGGGGCAGTGCAGAGACACGCTCAACCATCTGGGCGGCACGCTCAAGATCACTCTCCTCTGGGTTCCCGGGCATAGGAACATAGAAGGGAATGAGCGGGCTGACGGATTGGCCAGGCAAGGCTCTGCTCTTGGCAGTCCCTCGGGGAACACAGTCGGTGTTCCGCTGGCGGCTGTTGGGGGCCGAGTCTACTCGCACTACCTAGCAGCCGCGGGCCTGAGATGGCGAAGGCTTACAAACTGTGCCAAATCAAGGAGAATTTGGCCCGCTTATAACATAGCCCGATCACGAGAGCTCCTGTGCCAGACGCGTGCAAATGCATTCAAGATTACGGCGGTCTGCACGGGGCACTGGCCCATAGGGGACCATGCCGCTAGGCTCGGCTTACCCTACAACTCGCATTGCCGAAGCTGCGGAGAAGGAAGGGAAACCCTCATGCACTTTCTCTGCGATTGCCCGGCTCTAGCTCGAGTCAGGCTGCGGACACTGGGTAAACCATTCTTTGGGGACCTTAGTGAGATTTCTAGCTGCAGGGTCGGAGAGCTGCTTTCCTTCGTGAATGCTACGGGCTGGCTCTGAGGATCCGAGCCAGCTGGACTCCGCTTCCCTGTTCCTATAACAACAGTCACGGTCTTGGGAGTTTGTGGCATCAAAACGGCGCACCAAAGCGCTAATTGGGCTCCTCGGAGCGGCCACTGATACCTACCTACCCTTAATCTGCAAAGGAACTACAGGGGGCAGAACATAGCTATTCTCACCGATAGCCAAACAGCGATCAAGGCACTTAGGTCCAACCAGGTGAACTCTAAACTGGTATGAGAATGCCTTGAGAGACTGAATACACTCGGCTCGTCCAACAAGGTCTGGATACTTTGGGTTCCAGGCCATGCTGGGTTGGAAGGCAACGAGGCAGCGGATGAACTAGCCAAGAAGGGAGCAGGGACGCCTTTACACGGGCCAGAACCCTTCTGTGGAATCGGAAACGGTTTCATGGCTATGAATCTAAGAAATGAAGAGAAACGGTTCAGGGAACTATATTGGGCGGGCCTACCAGGGATGGAGCAGTCCAGGGTGCTTATTGGGGGATACGAACCCATGCGTACAAAGGATTGCTTAAACCTCACCAAAAAGAACCTCCGAATCATAATGGGAATTCTCACTGGTCATTGTCGGCTGAACTATCACCTAGGGCAGCTAGGGATATCTACGGAGACTGCCTGCAGGTTTTGTGAGGAGAAGGACGAAACCTCTATACACGTCCTGGGACAGTGTCCGGCACTTGTGCAAAGTAGGTCGAGACATCTGGGAGAACACTTAATACCAGATGCAAAGCTGAAACATCTGGAAATGGGGAACATACTAAAGTTCCTAACGGTTACAGGCCTGCTTGAGATACTATGATCAATAGGTACACTATAACCAGTAAAAGGGGCACAATAGTTCTTCACGGACGCGGTGCGACTTTCCCTTAACAGAATAATAATAAGGTGTCGAAAGTCAAAATTTTATATATTTCCATTTCATTTTGATTTATTTGACCAAAAATACATCATTAAAACCCGCGTCCACCTTCAATAATTAGAAAACCAAAGGAGATATCTAAAATGTCTACTTATTATTTTAGAGGTTTTTACGCCATTAAGCCAGAATCCGTTATCAATTCGCAGGCCCACGGTAAACGTAACGAAATATACAGTACAGTGTTAGCGAATTATGAACACCACTGATTCCAATGCAACTATGAAATTTAGTGAATGTGGTTTTGTGATATGTACACTTTTCAATATGCATCAACTTCGAATTATTTGTCCACCTTTGTACTCCCTATTGTCACTAGAAAACATACCTATACAGTTTGCTTTACGCTGAAATATGTTACAGAAAAAAAAACGAGCTGCAGAAAAGAGTAGACATCATTGCGGGCCGTGGTTTGTAGCATTATCATACATTGGTAAAACAGGTCATTTGTTTGTGAAATATCTGCAAAACGTTTGACATCGTTGTGAATAATTACTAAATCAACATATTTTAATAGTTTTAAAGGTAAGCGGCTTAAAAAATGTGCGTTTTCTTCAAGTTATAGTAAAATCGTGTGACTGACAGTACGAGCAGAAAAGCTCATATTCCAGCAGCAAAAAGGGAGCCACTCTTGCTCTCATTTGTAGTAAATTGCATAGTTATTGAGGAATTGCCCGTTTAGGGGTTATTAGGGTTTTAGGAGTAAATGTGAATAGACTTTCTACATATGGTAAAAATATCTATGAAGGCAAGAGCGATCCACCAAGTCTCCAGTTAAACTGTAAGGGCAAACGCCAAATCGCGCAGAGAAAAGACGGCATTGTGTTGGCAAATTGCTGGAGAACCGCAAATCAACTTTTAAGAAAGTCCAAAAAAATCTGGAGGCTGATGAGATCTTCCGAACATTGAAGCTTCGATGAGCTGAAGCTGGTCTAAAATTATATAGTTGCACAAAAACGCCAAAATTCATAAGAGACGATGAAATTTCGCAAAGCAATATTAAAGATTCACTAAATTTGACAAGGAAGGGTAGGACTCGAATTGACAGTAATTTCAAAGTATTTGCTATTACAATACAAAAGTTAACTCCGGCTAATTTTGTTTTTTTTAACTCCTTAGTGCCGACAGTGTCCGGATAGCTTAAGTGGTTAGAGCGCTGGGCTGTCGTAGTGGAAGGTCGCGGTTCAAATCTCACTGGTGCCAGAAAGATTTGTTATCGTGATTGGATATCGGATGCCAGCCGACTCAGCTGTGAATGAGTACTTGAGTCAAATCAAGGGTGCTAGTCTCGGAGGAGCGCAATGCTGATCACATTGCCTCCTACAGTGTACTGTAGTGTACCGTTACAGTCTTGAATGAAGTGCTCTAACACACTTAAAGGGCCTGATCTAATATGGATTGTTGCGCCAACGATTATTATTATTATTATTTCCGAGTTATCACAATCTCGGCAGATGCCGGATTTTACCATTTAGCGCCTAATTCACTTTGATGGCATTTACAGAACAATTTGTTTCCGTTCGACCACGATCATGAGGAAAGTACCATTCTTCCTGCGTTCAACTAACTGTTGACCATCCAACTTCGGTGACTGTTTGGGGAGTGGTAATGGACAAAAGTCCTAGACCCTTGCACTCCGCGAAAGGCAGTAAGAACCAACCACAATATTTTAAGGTCTGAACTGATGGTCTTCTGCCACTTAAGCAACGAATGGAAGCAAACAGGGATTCTACAATCTTCATACACTCTGCCGTACGCCAGAATAAATATATTTATTTTTAATAAATTAATTACCTTTTTATCCTTTTCGAAGCATAATTAATTTGATTTTACAGCTCAAAAGACAATATATATATCAAAATTTTCTTAGTGTACATAATTCGATGGCCCTGGAATATAGGAATATGAGCCAATTCAAAAGCTTCAAGTTTCAATATTTGGAAAATGAAGCAAGATATAGAAAATTTTTAATTTTTATTAAGCTTTTCTGAAAATTAAAAATTTATTAAAATAGGTTGACTGCTTGTCTGTCCATCCGACTGTCTGTCAAACCTATTATTTCAGAAACGATTACTCGTATTGATCCGAAATTCAGTAGAATGGTGGGACCAGTCAATCCCATTGCAAGCAGTGAGTAACATAATGCCATGTTAAGTTTAAGGGGGTGTAATTTTTGTCACCAAGTATAGTTATGTGGGGTATCAAATGAAAGAGCGATTAGTAATTTCCTAAACCGATATTAATGTTGGCATTGGTTGCAAAGGGGAGGAGTGCGGGGTTCCAAAAAGAGTCAGTTACTTCAAGGACCCGTTCCTAGAGACTACTCAACTCATCTGAAAAACAATATGGCGGCCCAGAATTATAATAGATCAGAATTGTCACTTTTATGCAAATTTCTTGCATACTAACGCTTTGAATGTAAGTATCATGCTAAAGTGAATGGTTTGACAAACCAAATGTGCAAAAGTCATGAACTAGGTACAAATGGGACAAATGCTCACTTAAATATGCTTATATAATCAATACACAAAACCTGCCGAATTTTTTAGTCTTATTTTGAGCCATTAGCCAAAATCCGTCCGGCGGCCATGGAAACCGTCACTGCCCCGTTCATTATATGTCATTATTTTCCGAATCCCAATTCCGTAATTCTCCATTAAAATAATACCAATGGTTAAAGTTGCTTTCAGCTTGCAATCATTACCTTCTGCAAAATACACTTAATTGAAATAGGTCCGCGCTTTTAAATTGATAAGTCCAAGCCAGAACCAGAAGGGGTGAATATATGTAAAATTGGAAAGCGCTCGAATTTGGTTTTAGTCTTGGAAAAGCTTCACCACGGAAGCACACATTACACCACCGCAGAATAGACGTATCCGGAAGTCATGCTTATCTCGTGTGAAATAAATATTCCTGAATTGCTCCTGTTGTTTTAGCTGCTTCGTTTGGTTTTTGTCGTCATGTCTATTGGGGCACAGCTTCGTGACGTCTAACCGTCTTCCATACCTTCCAGTGTTTATACCGGAAGACGTTCGATCCGGAAGTGACGTACGTAATCCCATCCCCGACAGAAAAGCCTCCCCCAATCGGCCTGACAACACGGCGGAATGTCAAAAAGCCGACTTTTGCCTGTTGTTATTCGTGCCGCGGCCGGAGCAGTGGCCCCGAAAACTTATTTATATGTGCCCCGCGGGACGGCGCGACGTCACGGGAGCGCGCAATGAGTCAACAGACCGGAGAAAGTGGAACAACCATGTGGCGGAATGCCTAGAGGGGAGCGCCGATTACACCAGTGAAGTCAAAAGTCAACACTCCCGAGTCCATCGGGGAGCCCATTCAGCCGACGCTCGAGCCAGAATTGCGCACGAGAGCGTGGGAACCCGCTCCCCAGCCCAGCGGCCGCGAACCCAGTTGCAGTCCGCATGGCCGCGATTGCGAGCGCAGCAGCAACAAACCAGCCCGAGACCTAGCATGTGGACCCGAAGCCGCTCCGCCAGAGCTGAAAACACTGAGATTTGGAGCCCAGACTCGCTCGCGCCCGCCTCGCGCCGTCGTGTGTTTCTGTTTTGTTGATTCTCGTTATTCTGTCCGTGGTTCGAGCCGTGTCTGTCAGTCGCGCTTTTGATTTTATTGCGTTCAATTCGCCGCTCGTCGCTCGCCATCGACACGCTCTGCCGTTGCCGTATTTGCGCTGCGCATGTCCCACGCCGCCCTTCGACGACGCCACTGAACCTACGACAAGTGACAGCCACCCCCAAAAACGTGCGTGTGGGGCGACGTTTATGACGTTTCCGTATCATTTTGTCAGTTTTCCTCGTCGAATTGCCGTGGAAACTTTTTTTTTAATTTTCCATTTTCCGGGCCTGTGTTCCCTTTTCGTTGGCCACGACTTCGCAGGACGTTGTCTGGCAAGTGGTCGGGAGTGCGGACCTTAGGAGCGCGACCTTTTCCCGAAGGGTTACGTTGTCATCGCAGGACAAGCCCCCGCGGACACCGTTCAGGGAGAAAGAAGCCCTAACCGAGTCAGGAACTTGTACAAATTGATAAATTCTGTGATAAAACCGCGCTGAACGAATCGCGCCTCGCCAGCCCCTATGCGATCAGATTGTCGACACAAATTGCAGCAGGCATAGTAAGTCCATGGAACGGCTGGCTGCAGGCAAAACAGAGCGCGAGACGCGAAAAACGAAGAAATAATGAAGTAAAACGAAGAAGAAAAATTTCAAAACCTGTTGACCTAATTACATGCATTGCAAAGAGCTTTCGTAGTTGCGCGAGTGTTGGAGTCGAACGGGCGATTCGGTCGCGAACGCGGTCCCAGCGTCGTGTTATGTGCATGTGCGTGCGGCCCAATTGTGTGTGCTTTTGAATTTTTGATTTCTTGTATAGCTATTGCTAAATGTTTGATCTCGACGTCGAGTGCCTTCTTGTGACCCGTTGCGCGCACCGCTCCAACTCCAGCTGCACGGGCATCCACTGAAACCGAGGCTGTTTCGCAAGACACTCATTGGATACGGACGAACCACGGACTCTCCCCAACGGCTGTTGTTGCAGCAGCCCCACGAGGACAAGGACCTTACTGGACACGCATTCCCCCAGCCGCCGTCCTCTAAACAATGGTTCATCGCTTTGGACGGGTGGTGCAGCGTTTCAATCTCGTCGGAAACACTCACACTCTGAGGATGTAATTGGCCCCAATTTCACGCTGCCCCAATTACTTCTACTTGACTTCATTCCATTCTGCAGTCTCGTGTCGACCACTTCTCGCCAAGAAGATAATCCGCGCCCCGAATTCCCATTCCGACCGACCGCCAGCGCTAAATTGGGCCAAGTAGCTGTCGTTCTGAAAGAAATCGGAAATCGCTTTGTCGCCAGCCCGAAAAGTGGGCACACATTCACTGGAGGCAGCAAACGAATGCACTAACCACTGGACGACCTCCAGCCTCGAAGCGCCAAGTCCGCTTTGCCCACTGCCCGCGTTCCGCTCGGACCCAGGGTCTTGGTATCTTTCGTGTTGCGGCAGGCCGCTCTCGTTGCCTCGCGTGGATTTGATGGGTTGCGTATTTGGTGCATGATTGCAGATTCAGGTCAATGGGGATTTGAAAGGTACCGAGCGAGACAATTGGTCAGCGCATCAGAATATCGGCCAAACGATAGAATCGAGCCCAAGTGGCCAGCGAAATCAGCCGCAACAAGAAATCCGAAGAGCAGCCCGACCTGCCTAACCATCCGTCCAAACACTCGAGCAGTGTGGCCTATCCAAAGTCGGTAGCATTGAGCGCCGTGAGCAGAGCGTTAGTGGGGCTCTTCCAGCCAGCGTTTCTTCGGGCCAGACTAACCTGGTAAGTGACGGTAACTTAAGAAATGTCGGTGCCCACCTCCGAATTGCTCCACAGATATAAGATTGCACTCATGCCAAATGTCATTTCGCTCCCTTACAAGCCTTGATTATCCGAAGAAACTAACCCAAACACAGTCCAACTGTCTTCAATTGAAATTGTTACACTTTCCTTAAGAAACCTACGCGGCCGCTCGTCAACCATATGCGAGTCGAGCCTCAATCAAATGAGAAATGACGATGGCGCTCGGCCTAGTTGTTTATTCGCTTGGTTACTATGATTACGGTTATGCAATTTGAGATTGTTTACAGGAGCCTTTGATGTTGGCTCCCTGCGCGGAGGATCAGCTTTTGTACACGAGTGGATGTGTGGGAATTAAGACAAGGTCAAGGAACTCGGAGAAGTGCTTCGACTTTTTAGTTGTGTCGAAGGGAATCGAATTGCCTGAAATGGGGACGTATCATATTCACTTAATTTTCTCGCCGTAAATATTTTCACATGTCGATATTATTTTCACACGTGTGAGCAGGTAAGCCGTGGCGACGTATCCAGTGAAAGAGAATAAATACTTCCGCTCAGGAAATCTCTATGGCGTTAGTTGCTTAGAAGCAAATCGATATCTTTGAATCTGAGTAAGAATGCCACTGGATGCAGGACGAGAAGGTGATTCGTGTTAAACGACAAAAATAAACGTCTACCTTAGTGGAATTCTTACTATGTAGCTGCAAAACATCTCACCACCATGACCATTTTTGGGTTACAGGAAATAATGTTCGGACGAATGAAAATGACCTTTACTAAGAATCCACACATAAATATGACGTTGCTCAGAACTAGTTTTGGGTGTTTACCTTCATGATTGAAATTATTTTTAGCAAACATGAATTGGCTTCGTTAAACTTTTGTGTAAAACCAAACCTTATCAAAATCGGTTTATTGTCTGTCCGGCTGTCCGCCTGTCTGTCCGTTACACGCATTTTTCTCGACAACGGTTAAAAAAAAACTTTAATTAAAAATTAGAATATTATGAATAAACATAAAATCTTTACTGACCATTAATTTGCTACACCTAGTCCATAAACCTTCGGTTTCTTCAAAAAAGGCGTGTAAGGCCTTGGCGTCAATTCTTGCTCTTTAATCAAGGCATTTTTACTTCGTTCGGACGGGTAAATTCATGTTTCATTAAGGCGATCGACATATATCTGACATATGACACTTTACCAGTTTAACACTGTAATTTCCGAACGATTCAGAATATTGAAAAATCATTTTTGCCAAATATTCTACACTACGTTGGTGCAACAAACCATATTGGATCAGGGTCTTCAAGTGTCTTAGAGCACTTCATTCAAGACCGCAACGGTACACTACGGTAACATTGTAGGAGGTAAAGTGGTCAGCATTGCGCCCGCCTGAAGTTATTACCCTGACTTGACTCAGGTACTCATTCATAGCTGAGTCGACTGGTATTCGACGTCAAATACGATACAAATTCCACTGCGGCCAGTGAGATTTGAACCTCGTCGTTCCGTACGAGAGCCTTGTGCTCTAACCACTCAACTATCCGGACACGCTCTGCATTATACCTAGATACAATTGATACAAAAAAATTGATTCCACGAATGTAACATATCGGCTGACCCTTAAGAAGATTTTAACTTATTAAGAACATTATTATACTATGTTCTTACTATTCATCATCATCATCAATGGCGCAACAACCAGTATCGGATCTAGGCCTGCCTTAGGAGGGAACTCCATACATCCCGGTTTTCCCCCGAAGTCCACCCATTCGATATCACTGAAAGTTGTCTGTCGTCCTGGCCTACGCCATCGCTCCAACTGATCCAGGCCCTTATAGACTTCCCGGGCTGGTTCATCTTCACCCATACGGATTGAGTGATCCGCCCAATCTATTGAATCGGATTTTATCCACAACTTAACAAATTTCATCGTTATAGCGGCTACAACTTACTATTACTTATCAATAAGGATTATATCATGAAGTCTCTATGTTCACACATTTCAGTTTTTGTCGACAGAATTTTATATAAGTGTTTACAAGGGTTTTAAAAGGCCTTTCTTCAAATTACAACGGAAAGTTAAACCAGCCAAATCAGACGTAGTTCAAAAGTTATAAAATGTAGAGTACCTATAGAAACACATGAAGGAATATTTTAACTTTTTCTAGTACAAATGGAAAACCTTGCACCCAAATTTTCTCACATAAGAAAAACCCAAAACGGAGCATCCTTACGGTTTGCGGACCTATTTTTCTTGAGTTTCTGATATGCGGCATCGATGGTTTTCGCTAAGTAATGTTCCTGGAAACATGCGCACCTCGTGGAAAATATATCGATCAAACATTTGCAGCTTTGACATTAAAATCAGCAAGGAATATTTTAAGTCATGGTGGAGTAATCGTAAATGATCATCATCATCATCATCAACGGCCCAACAACCGGTATCCGGTCTAGGCCTGCCTTAATAAGGAACTCCAGACATCCCGGTTTTGCGCCGAGGTGCACCAATTCGATATCCCTAAAAGCTGTCTGGCGTCCTGACCTACGCCATCGCTCCATCTTAAGCAGTGTCTGCCTCGTCTTCTTTTTCTACCATAGATATTGCCTTTATAGACTTTCTGGGTGGGATCATCTTCATCCATACGAATTAAGTGACCCGCCCACCGTAACCTATTGAGCCGGATTTTATCCACAACCGGACGGTCATGTTATCGCTTATATTATAGATTTCGTAATTGTGTAGGCTACGGAATCGTCCATTCTCATGTAGGGGCCAAAAATTCTTCAGAGGATTCTTCTCTCGAACGCGGCCAAGAGTTCGCAATTTTTCTTGCTAAGAACCCAAGTTTCCGAGGAATACATGAGGACTAGCAAGATCATAGTCTTGTACAGTAAGAGCTTTGACCCTATGGTGTTGGCTGACAACAACCGTGCGCGGATTTCATCATCGTAGCTGTTATCGGTTGTGATTTTCGACCCTAGATAGGAGAAATTGTCAACGGTCTCAAAGTTGTATTCTCCTATCCTTATTCTTCTTCGTGTTTGACCAGTGCGGTTTGATGTTGTTGGTTGATTCGTCTTCGGTGCTGACGTTGCCACCATATATTTTGTCTTGCCTTCATTGATGTGCAGTCCAAGATCTCGCGCTGCCTGCTCGATCTGGATGAAGGCAATTTGTACGTCTCGGGTGGTTCTTCCCATGATGTCGATATCGTCAGCATAGGCCAGTAGTTGGGTGGACTTGAAGAGGATCGTACCTCCTGAATTTACCTCAGCATCACGGATCACTTTCTCGAGGGTCAGGTTAAAGAGGACGCATGATAGGGCATCTCCTTGTTGTAGACCGTTGTTGATGTCGAATGGTCTTGAGAGTGATCCTGCTGCTTTTATCTGGCATTGCACATTGGTCAGGGTCAACCTAGTCAGTCTTATTAATTTCGTCGTGATACCGAATTCTTTTATGGCCGTGTACAGTTTTATCCTGGCTATGCTATCATAGGCGGCTTTAAAGTCGATGAACAGATGGTGCAACTGTTGTCCATATTCCAACAGTTTTTCCATCGCTTGCCGCAGAGAGAAAATGTGATCTGTTGCTGATTTGCCTGGAGTGAAGCCTCTTTCGTATGGGCCAATGATGTTCTGGGCGTATGGGGTTATCCGCCTTAGCAAGATAGTAGAGAATATCTTTTGGATAGTACTCAGCAACGTGATACCTCTATAATTGCTGCACTGTGTGATATCTCCCTTTTTATGTATGAGACAGATAATGTCTCGTTGCTAATCGTCTGGCATTGTTTCGCTGTCCCATACCTTGAGCACAATCGTAAATGATGGGTTATAAAAACTGTGCATTTCGCCATTTTTCTCTTCCGTAGAAGCATGAGTATTGTCAGGTCTTCAGAAACTTATTGCTTACTGGGATCGCGTACAATTGTTATTTGATGGGTTTGAAGGCTATAACTTGAAGTTTTACGTGATTATCTACAATAATTGGGACCCTAAACTCTCGATTTGACGAAAATTTCCCACTCTTGGATATTCGAATAGTACAATTCGGGCGTTTGTGTGCGTTTCGTAACCATTGAGTCAATCCAATTCAACAGATTCTAAAAGGTTTCTAATAAATGAAGCCGAGTTCTTGGCCATCGGCTAATTCTATACTTGGGCCTTAGGCGATGGTGAAATGCGCATTGACTGTCATGTACTTTATGCCTTGGCGTTGAGACCCAATTCGGAAGGAAGGGCGAAGACTTCTCGGAAAATCACGGAGGGTGCTAAAGTGGATTGCTAGATACTTTTAACAATGGCGTGCAGGTGTAATTGATGACTATGCATGTAAGATTTTATGGTAGCCGCATATGGTAAGATACTAATAATATTTATATTCATCATATAGGGAAAATAGTAAACTTTTCACTTTAAACGTAGCTATAAATATTTAGTCAAATCAGCATTATTTACTACTTTGTCTTCTACAATATACCGTAGTCTTTGGTATACCGTAACGGTCTTAAAATCAAGGCCCAGATTCGATTGAATTGTTGCGGAAACGATTATTATTATTAGACTTACTATACTATACGTGTTCATATGTTCATAGTTCAGATCGTAATTAAAAATGCACGTCGTGCCTTTCCTTTAAATCCTTAAAATTCTTCTTTAATAATTTGACATTTGTCTTTGTTGAGTGCGTGGATATTGACTATATTGGTATTTCTAAATATGCACTTATTTATATCCTATAAACCAATAACTAGAATCCAAAGCAAATGTCACTTTGTCCAGGCCATTCATATGTATCTTAATAGTTATTTTCAGCATCTTATGCTAATCTTATTGAATTGGGAATGATATGCCGTTGTTCTGTACCTTTTCAGAACTAATTCTATAAAAAAGTAAATTCAAACTCTCTTTTCTGGTCATGATTATTTCAGCTGAAACTTCGAAATATGTCATTTCTCGACACGCGCCAAAATATCTACTCGAGGTAATGCTTCAAACCAATATGTTACGGCAGTCATCTGTTTTCGGGGTTTCAAGAAATAATTTTTTTTTGCATATTTCGAATTTTAATTTTATCAGAAACATGGCATAATTTCCTTTGTAGGCATTTTCAAGGGCTTAGCGGACCTCAGTTTCTGGTATAGAACCTTTCTCAGAAAAATTTAGGCTACGATTGTTAACAAGCCAAAAACAATTCCCCAGACGAAGAGCGAGATCCAACTAAGTGTACTTTTGCGGTGTTTTCAGCAATTTAATTAATGTAAACAATTAGATGAGTTTTTATTATTTTAATACGAATATATCGATATTTCGATAGCCATACCCAATAGAGAAGCGATCAAGGCGAAGGCGACTTCACGACTTTTTTTGCGCAAGAAAAATATATAAGGCCATTTTTAAGGCCTTATGTAAAAGAACACGTAATTAAATTCTATTAAATGTCTGTCTGTCTATCTGCCTGTCTGTTCGTCACAGCCAATTTGTTCCGAAACGACTGGACCCTATTCTCACGAAATTCGATGAGAGCGTGTGGTCTGTGAGTCACGTTACATGCAATGACCGGGGTAATTTTTTGTCGGGGTTAAGGGAGAGCTTTTCATACATGTGAAAGGAGTGTAAATTGTTAGAACTACTCAAAAATTTCATATCAGCTTGAAGATGAAGAAACTAAAACCCAAAATGTAGGTACCATAAATTCTAACTAAATCTGAAAATAATCACGAAAATGCATATATAAAATCTAGGCCTCGAAATATAACCACATACATGGAATTACTTTATGATATATTTAGACTCTTGAATGACTTCTGTTGGCGGCCATGGGAGCTTTAATTGTGGCTTGAATTTTTCGGTGATGAGCTGCAACTTTTCTATAAATAAATGGTCCTATTCTTATTACAGGATTTTTTTCAATATAGACTCAGATCACTATCTCATTGAAATTGTGCTCCCGGCTGGAATAACAACACCGCCTGATATTCCCTCTGGCAATCAGGTGAGAGCTAACACTGAAGCCATCCACAACACAGCCCTCCGTAACACCTCTAAGAGGGAAATGGATGCCGCAATAACCGCAGTCAATAGAAGTCCCGATGATTAAGCATCGGCTTCAACCTAGGCAAATCAGAAACAGATCAGATTTTCTGTCTCGGCAAGCGCGTGCTCTGAGGTGGCGGGGAGGAAGACGGGGCGGCAACCCTGTCGGCTGAACCAAAACCAAGTGGCCGAGGAGAACCTCCACGTGGTGGCACCGGGAAACGCTGTATCGCATTGGCTTACCGGCCGTGATGCAGTAGGCGAATGCTCCAAGGCCTATCTTGGGCGATCAGACCCGAGTTTGCACGGGGACTCATCTGAAGTGGCTTCGGTCACGAAACCTTACCAGAGGTATACTGGTACCATGGGAACCGAGGCAGCCCCTGGACTCTTATACTTCAGGAATTCCTGTCTTATCTGAGTACAGCTCGGTTGGCTGCGGTTGGCCCCCTAGTGGGAGTTTCATGGGGGCTGTGGTTGTGCTCGAGCGAGAAGAGACCTTCGGGCCTCGACATGGTGTTGCGTATCAACACGGGTGCCGCACTCCATAGTTCGGTAGAGATTTAGGTAATTCTTGCATCAATCAGTATGAATGCTAAGCCATGCACTTGGTATAGACTGGTACCGTTGCGCTTGTCTCAGCGGGGCTCTGATTGTGGCCACAAAATCAATCCGTGTCTGAAGAGGACTATAGGATTAAGTCTCCACGACAGGTACCTACGTAAAACACCGAGGACTTCACTGTCTTGGCAAGCGATAGAAAACTATTGGAATGTGGCTGTCAATTGACGAATAAGCCAGGCGAGATCAAAGCAATAGGATCACTCTCCAGACCATTCGACATCAACAACGGTCTAAGACTTAGCCCTGGAAAAAGTGATCCGTGATGCTGAGGTAAATGCGAAAGTTAACATTTTCTTTAAGTCCAACCAACTGCTGGGGTCAAAGATCTTACTGTGTTGACAATGATGTCGTCATGCATTCCTCGGGGCTTGGGTTCTTAGCAAGAAAAATTTCGAACCCTTGACCGTGTTCGAGAGCAGAATCCTCCAAAACATGTAGCCCCTATGTAGATTACTCGCTCATCAAAAGCACCAAAATAAAACACGGCCTTCTCTCCATTTTTAAGGTTTTGTGTAAAAGAAAACCTTATTAAAATCGGTTTACTGTCCGTCTGTCTGTCCGTCACACGTATTTTTTTCGGAGACTAGCAGCGATTGACCCCAAATTTGGCGGGAAGGTGGGAACTGTGAACGCTCATGCACACAGTGAGTTACATCCTTTTACGTCGAATTTACATGCACACCAAATATATCCATGTGGGCTATTAAATGAAAGGTTTCGGTTAGTACTTTTCAAAGCTAGTCTTAGTTTTGACATTTGCTGGAAAGGTGGCGAGTTCGAGAGGCCGAACGTGATCATTTATTTAACGGGGCCATTCTCAGAAACTGCACAATCGAAAAATCTGAAAAAAAGCAAGAGGCTGCCACTATATGGTGGCTAGGCTCCGAAATACCTTCCATACCGATATCCCTTCAAATAAAGTTAATAATAGTATGTTACTATAATTTTTAGTAATCGGCTGCAAAACCGCCCTTAAGTCCATCCAAATCACACCATTACTAACAAAGTTATAATAGGTCAAAGTTGTCATTTCTTTGGAAATTCAAGATTTTGAATGTCAATATCACCCGAAAGTGAATATTCTCACATAGTATATGCGTATATTACGTGTTACGTACTAATGGGACAAATTCACACTCAAATGTCTTTATAAAAGAAATACACAAAACCTTTCATACCTGAAGCGTCCCGACTGGTTTATACTCTTTGCCTGGTAGGGGTACACAGAGTAAATATTAGTATTAAGTTGGGTTAGGTTGTAATTTAGTTGTAGGTAGTTTTAAGTAAGTAAGTAATATAAAACTTCCTAGTGCTTGTAGTGTGAGCGCAATTTTCTAAAATATTATTTGTCTTTAAAGAAAAATAGTTATGATTGATTTATAATGTAAAATATACACAAGTAAAGCAAATCACGGGGAAGGTCGGGTAGACCAAACAGCTGCAATGGCCACCCATTGGAATAAAGATAAGCTAAATTTATCTAAATAGACTACGTTAGAAGTAAGACCCTTTTCCTTTGAAAGTAATGGTGGGTCATGGAATTCAGACGAGTTTCAGATAGTAACACCAGGTCCTGGCTGTTGTTTGGCAATTAAATCTATGCGCTTCGCTCTTCGATAGATTCGTATTGTGGTCCCTAGGCTAGTGACGGCGTATGTTCAAAAATTTTACTATATATGCGATTTATTTATTTTCAACGTGTCGCATGCTTCCTCATTTCATCAACATGGTTTCCATCTCGCCACCTAACTCCTACTGTGGCTTTCTGCTACTCTGAGAGAACTATTTTCGCAAATGGGAGTCCCAGTACTTTATACACCAGAGGTGTGCTCACTTTCATGCAGTTATTGTCGCCCCATTTTGAACAATGCAACTTAGGTGATATTTAGCAGAATCCGAAGGGTTAGGTGAATTCAAGTCATTCAAAAAAAGGTCTGAGAACGGAATTTATCTAATTCCGTGCCCCAGCTTGGAACCATGACTCTAATGGATGTTTGTATTTGTTACGCAGCTGCTGAAACGCAGTCTCATTGAAAATGGAACGAGGGATAACAGCAAGGAAGAAGTCACTTGGATATGCCATATGTTCCCCAGAGTAATGAATAAGTGCATTTAAAATAATTACAATTTTTATAGAGTATTTTTCGCAGTATCAATTTCTTCATCCATATCGTAGTCAATTTCAAAATACGCAACTGCATTCCGTTGTCCGTATTTCTAACAAAGCGTGCGATACAATCATACAAATTTTGGAGATTACCATAATCAAAGTATTCGCCGAAAAAATATGAAGCAATTCTAACTTTCTATGAACATCCAGCGCATCGAGCCAGATGCACTACTGCTAGCTACCACTTTTGTCCACCATTTATCAAGATTAGTTGCTTCTGATAAAGCTCTCTAGTGCCATTACCTGCATTGTCGTTACCATAAATATATAGGTCACAAGAAAGTATAGCCTTCATCATAGTTCCAGTTTAATAAATTGAATTTTTGGTTTCATGGAACCAGGTTAAGTTATTGACCCACTATTTATTGGGTTATTATTTACGCCGGTCTTGGAAATCTGATGGATCTTACGATTCATCTTCAGCGTCTTCTTAGCGGTTTTGTGTAAGTTTACTGGAAGTGGTTAGAAAATGATTTTACTTTTGAGCAGATTCGTTCTAGGAAATTATAGAAGACTTTAACTGCTTGGATGATAATGATACAGATAAGAAACTTAGTGGGATGCGTAGAACATGGCAATGGAATGGGATTTCGTGATGGGCTGGAAGTTTTGATTTTTATGTTTTCAAGATTATTGTTGAAAAAAAAAATTGTTCTATTAGCAATTCCAACGATTCTTCAGCCTACATAGCCTCAATCTGGACTTCTCTACCTTTATATTCAAGCAGGCCATGACCTGACTCTAGTCGTACAAGTTTGATATTCTGGCATTGAGTTTGCATAGGAAAATCGACCCACTTTTCAATCTACATTAACATGAATGCAGCTGATTTGAATATATTTAGTTTCTAAATATGCCCGATTTCAACAAAATCATAAAGCCATCGCAGTTATAAGATTAACACAAATTTCCTGGGAGAAAAATCCATACTGGCTATACACTAGATTCGACGAGCTTTAATCTAGAATGGGCATATTCTAAAAGTAAAAAGAGTCAAGTCGAAGAACGATTGAAAGTAAAATTGTTTTTCCGGATTTTCTAGTGTGGAGCAGTCCCGGCTCTGACCGTTATCTAGAAAAGATTTATGGTATTTTTGATTTCAGCATCTCGCTACCACTACGGGGCACACATTTGTATCTATGAGGGTACCTATTGCCAAATCGAAGTTAGTGCCTTACACGAAACGTTACCAAATCGTCGCTGGCTAGACCTGCAAGTATGATGGTTGCAAGCTGAGACTATCGACCGTTGTCGTCGAGTTGGATCTGTGAATTTTTTTCGAGTCAATTCCACCTGAGTGCTTCTGTTTTACCTGTGCCATGCTTTCATGATAAATAAACACACTAAGTAGATACTCCAGTGTGTTATTGTGGTGACGCTAGACTGCAGTGGTGATGTGCATAAACAGTACATGAAATAATTATGAGTTCAGCTATGCATACGTTTATGCTCTAAATAGATGAATGATGCTACATGCTGTTGAAAAACTGTATCAGCAAATAGTGCATATTGTCACAATTCGGCATATGGAAAAGCATGAATTGCTTTTTTAACTAACAGTAAACTTTATTCTTCAAATTGTCGGAAGGGACCTTTGGAGTTTCTTTTGTGATTAGGGTTATTACATGGGATATTTCATTAACAGTATACAGTCAAATAACGAAGTTTCCATTTTGAAATCCGGTCAATGTTATACGTTATAGAATATAACAAATTTCGATTTCCATGGAATCACTTGCATGAGTGAATGCGTTAGGCCCAATTCTTCACGACTTACCCCCAAAAGACCGTGAATATTCCAGGAATTTTACCATGCTCTTTTCTGGGTGCTGTAATGTTGTGCCCAGTTTCGTTGCCATATTGAAAAGTGAATGTTTTGTGGCAGAAAAACTAATTTTTAAAATATTTCTAGCTTGTTTTTATACAAGATTGCTGTTGATTGTGAATCAAGGAATGCCAATAAATAAGTCGGGAAACCGGAAGCTCGGCTCCTCAGGTATGAAAGGTTCTGTTTGTTTCTTCTGTAAGCATATTTGTGTGTAGAACACATTTCAATGTGATATTGATACGTAGTATTTTGGGTTGCAGTAAATTTACACGGTAAACAAAACTTTGAGCTACTGTTACTTTGTTAGTAATAGTACGTTTTTCATCAAATTTGGGGATAATACGATTCATACTATAATCAAAAGAATCCACACACCACACGTTCACGCCGAATTTCGTGACAATAGGTTCAGTCGTTTCCGAGTAAATCGGATGTGATAGACAGACAAATCGATTATAATAAGGTTTTGTTTAAGCACAAAACAGACAGTGGTCAGCCTACGAAAATCTTGTCAGAGCAAACAAAACGGGAGATTTTGCGGAACGTTAGGAACAATTCCAAGTTAACTGCAGTAAATATTGCAAGGAATTTTGGAACAAAGGAATGGTAGCAACTCATCCTCAACCGTTCGACATTTTTTTCGTAGAGAGTGATATAGGACTTATACTCCAAGGATGAAGTCATTGATTTCGTAAAGAAATATTGAAAAACTATTTGAACATACTCAAGAGTTTTTTAATAAGGCAGAAGATCTCTGGAAAACCGTTATTTTTTTCCTAGTGGAAATTCAACATTTTCGGTTGCAGTGGCCCACAATTGGTCCGGAAAAGAGTATGCACTACCTTAGAAGATCGTAATATTGAGCCAACAGTTAAACCACGCGCTGCTAGCATCGTGGTGTAGGATACTAAAGGACCAGTGTCACTGTATATAATCCAAGAAAATGTCACTAAAGCACACTAAACTAGTATACTAAGGCACCACATGCCAGCTTCGGTAACTATATTGGACTTGTCATCAGATATGATGGCTCTTTCTCAGAGCCCGGAACACTGCGTAAGGAACAAAAAGTACTTGAAGAATCACATTAAGGATATCTGCGGCATAGTCAAAAGGGTAACACAAATCGATATGTTTTCTAACACAGTGCAGCCCTTTTTGCACCTCCTTTTGTATTTTATAGCATTCAGGTACACACCCACACTACGATCTGGCAATACGATGCTTATTTCAATTTCGGTAATTTGGCCGCGAAGTATGTTTTTTAAATTAAGCACTTTCTCGGGCTATAGTAACGATAATACAGTCTGTTACATAAGATTGTGGTCACTGTTACACGTAGATAAAAAATCAGAGCGTCCTGTGTCTTTTATTGAGTGGTTTTTCGAAATGAGTGCTGTTTACGCCTCTCGCTTTGAGGCAATTTTTCTATATTTGCATGAAAAAGGACCCAAATTAACGCCAACTGCTGCTGCGAAATATATGGGAAAGTCGAAGCAGTTCGTTAGCAAGTGGATACATCGCTATAAAAAGGTCGGTAACGTTGATGATTTTCCTGATGCGGAAGTGCAAGCAAAGTCTCAAAAAAGACGAAAAAAGATTCTCGCATTGTTCTCGAAAGATCCAACTTTGACTTTACGTGGAGCTGCTGTGAAATTGAAAGCAAAAGGTGTTGACATATCTTACGGAACGATTCGCACGCAACTGAAATATCGCAGTACTTTGGAAAAACCAATGTTCAGTGCAAAACACGTTGAAAAACGAATGGAATGGGCGAAGGAAAACTTGGACCGCGATTGGAGCAACGTAATTTTTTTCTGATGAATCCTCCTTCTGGGCATTTCCGAGCATCAAACACGCCTGGACAACCTCCACCAGTAGGATGCTTCAACGGACTGTTAAACACCCCATCAAGGTCCATGTTTGGGGGTGCTTCTCAAACAAACGTTTCGGTACTTTGTTCTTATTTACCGAAAATTTAAATGCCGAAAAAATGAATAAAATATATTAAAAGGCTTTGTTACCATCTGCTAAGCAATGGTATATTAAGAAAAATGAAAGCTGGATCCTTCAAGAGGACAACGATCCGAAACATCGGAATCGAGCGTGTAGCGTGTGGAAGGCGCAAAACGGAGTTGTCACTTTAGATTGGCCATCTCAGTCACCGGATGCAAATCCCATAGAAAATGTGTGAGCTCTGATGAAAAAGCAGCTTCGCAGACGCAAGCCATGTAATTTACATCAACTTTCTCGATAAATTCGGAAAATTTGGAGGTCTTTTCCGGTAGAATATGCAGAAAAACTAGTGGAAAGTATGCCCCGACGGTGCCAGGCCATAATTGACAATGCAGCAGATTGGACTTGCTACTGAGGTGTTTGCATTGAGTATTGACGTCAAATTATCAATAAATTTGCGAATTTTCGAAAAATCAATTGTTATTATTTAACAGTGACCACGCTCTTATGCAACAGATTGTATAAAAGAAATATGAATGAACACTTGCCACCAGACTTTGATATGAGCCCCTTTTACCAATCGGATATGGGAAAACTATCTGCGATATGAAGGTTCGGGGATATCGATCATCGTTAATTTTACACAGATTCTACCCATTACATTTTTGTGCAATACTATCCGAATCTGATGATGACTTATAATCCGACAATTTTTGAATGAGGCTTCACTCCAGGCAAATCAGCGACAGATCAGATTTTCTCTCTGCGGCAAGCTATTGAAAAACCGTTGGAATATGGACATCAGTTGCACTATATTTTCATCGACTTTAACGCCGTCTATGATAGCATAGCCAGGGTAAAACTGTACACGGCCATGAGAGAATTCAGTATCCCGACGAAATTGATAAGACTGACTAGGCTGACATTGACCGTTGTGCGAGGCAAAGACCACGTTTTGCCAACTGCTTCAAAAATTTTGAAATACTTTGAAAAGAATGCCTAAATCAGGTTTTTATAGTTACTTTTCGTAAATGTGTTACCATTACTATGGATGGATAATATGGAGGGATAGGTAAAAGCACACTTTCTGGAAGAGGGGAATGGGAGTAGGATTTCCATTTAGTTCATATTCTATTCAAAAGTCTTACAGGTATAACATGAAAGGTTTGTTGGGAAAATTAATATTTTTAAGAAGCTATATCAAAAAATTCTCTCAGCTGGGACTGTAAAATGTTTTCTTCCCATTATAGGAGTTACAAAAATTTTTTCACTGTTCTGGAAATGATGTCATTTTAACCTTGTTTTGGTACTCTACCCTCGATTTAATTAACCTGAATACTGCTATGGCCGTGAATCAATGCAAGTTAAATTTTTCACATTACAAAAGCCAATAGACATCATAACAGATATTTGAAATTATTTTCTATAAATAACTAAGAAATTCAAAAAAGGAAAATTTAAAATGTTTAAAATGACGTCACACACGCCTTAGGGTACAATAAATTCGCGTTAGGTATACCACTCTCACCTGCAATAACTTTGTAATTAATGGTTGGATTTTCTTCAAACTTTATTATGGCCCATATTATCCCTAATAATGGTGCCAAAATTTGTGCTTCTGGGATGAATTTAAGAAGGTTTCCGGGAAGTTTCCAAAATTTGGTAATATACTACTATTAACTTTATTTGAGTAGATATTGGAGTGGGATGTATTTTGAAGCCTGGGATATATTTTGAGGCCTTTACTCCGCTATGTTCTACCCAATATCAGAAATAGGGTCAGTTTCGAAAAGTACAAATTCAGTCCATTCATGACCGTGTTATGTGAAAAAAATTTGCGCTTCCTTTTCCTATGTATGGGACCCCCTTAAACTCAACAGAAAGTGGGGCCACTTACTACATATAAAGGGAGTCACAGACCATATGATCTCATCGAATTTCATGACAATAATTTCAGCCGTTTCTGAGTAAGTCGGGTGTGACAAACAGATAGACATCGATTTTAATAAGATAAGTTTTTTTATTTTACACAAAACCTTAACAAGTTGGAAACCGAAAGCTCGGCGCTTCAGATATGAAAGTTTTTGGTGATATTTTGTTTAAGAATATTTGAGTAGACGATGATTCGAATTATACATACACACGTATATACGTTGAATATACCCGAAATTCAGTTCGATTTGGTACTGACAAATAACAGTAGGATTTCTTCCCAACCAATCCAACTATTGGACCAAAACTCCATACAAACGTTACTGATGCTGCCTATTGGCTCTATAATAGAACTTTTAGTATTATGACTAAAAGTCGTATTGCGGCTTATCCTTTTCCATGTTTACTCGAAGTTCATTCGGTGCCACCCAGTCTTTGCAATGGAGCTAATGAAATATTACCGCTCAGCCGATAATAAACCATTTTAGCCCATATTCCCTGAAAAACACAAGCAATGAACGTTATTCTCTACAAAACCTCCAACTTTGAAATAAGCCTTAAATTTGGGAACTGCAAACAATAGAAAACTTTTGTGTTTTATTTATGTACGAATGAATAACGTTCCATTCTAATATAGTACTGAGAATCTGTGATATCTAATATGATTGGCATTATCTCCAAAATGGGACAGCTCAATCACAGGTGTTTATTTTTAATCTGACTTTTCTTGCCTCCTCTAAAAGTCTGCGATCTGGTGATAGAGCAAGCATATGTCCTCGGTGTAGTGAGGGTTTTTGATGAAAGATGTTAGAATCTCCCGTCCTCCGGAAAAAGCAGTATAGAATGATTACATTCTGTACTTCAAATTCTTCTGAAATTTTACCTCGAGACAGCACGTGACATTTTCGGTCGTCATGTGTCGCATTATATTTTTCCAAATATAAAACGATGACGGTACCACAATGAGCCACAAAATGTTAATGTGGCCAGCGTAAGAGACTTCAAAGTGTAAATTACCCTGCTCTCTGTGAATCAAACTTTCAAGGTGTTTTTTTGCCATGTTCTAGGATTATTTGGACTTTTATCTTTGGGAGTACGCAAATACTCCTAAAATGATCGTCATTAAGATGGACGCCGCTTGTTGGAATCGTAACAGTCATTCCTTTCTTCCATTCACAGGGGAAGATCTGAGATTTCTGGAATTGCTCTGAAGAAACTGCAGGGACGACAAAGAACAGTTCGATTTTATTTGGAAGAACACTTTGTATTTACATGGTATAGTGGCGTCCCATGTAAACCACAACAGGTTACGTCCGCTATTTAGGTCCAGTCTCATGGTCTTCTTTAGATAGAGATTGATTTGGTAACCACAATCAGAGCCCCGCTGTGACAAGCCAAACGATACCAGTCTATAATCGATGACGAGTTTTCCTAAAGTCTCTACCGAACTAATGGAATACCGCATCTGGGTTGTACAGCGCAACTCCACGCTTGAGGCTCGAAGGTCTCTGTCCGCAATATGGACGTAATAGTAACTTCTTCTTTTTCTTCAGTTTTTGTCCCGTTTACAAGCGGGGTCGGCTCGTCGCGATCGGTTTTGCCATTTGGTTCTATCAAAAGCCTGATCTGGATGCAATCGCGAGGCTTTCGAATTCCCATCCAGCGTATCAAGCCACTGTTGTTTCGGTTGGGCTTTTGGTCGTTTACAATAGACTTCAATGTTCAGACCAATCTTGGCAAGTGAATTCTCTTGAGACATAAGAATTCAGAGGGCTATTCCGGTTCCCATGGTACCAAATAACTTCTGTCGAGGCTTTGTGTTCAGAATCACTTCAGATGAGGGCAGTGCAGACTGTAGTTTCATCACCTTACCGCCGACCAGCAAGTCAATATGAATAGCGTTTCCCGGTGCCACCGGTAGTGTGGTGTTGATTCGACGACAGGGTTGTTACTCCGTCTGCCTTCTCGCCACCTTAAAGCCAACTCAAAGAAGTGGAACTTCACCCGATCTTATAGGGTTGGGGATCGTGGTGGAGTGTTTCTTGCATCTCTACAACCACTCATCGTAAATGCCTTCAGTTAAAATTTTTCACCGGGCCATCAAAAGACTTGCCACCATCTGGAAGTTTTTTTCTTGTGATTCGGGATACGGTACTGATATTGTCATTTGCCCAAATGTCTGCCTCTCTAACTAGCGCAATGACAAAGTATCTTTTACTACGGCAAACACTATATTGTTTTTCCAAAGATTTGCCGCTGTGGCGCAACTTAAGCGCATCACGTTCCTCCTCACTCGCAGTGATAATAAGCCTTCAGTTCCTTACACTCCGCGATACAGTTGCCAGCAGTCAACCAGATTTGATTACGCACTATCGGAAAGTGGCCGACAACTTGACTCGGGCCAAAGAAACACAAATTTTGATGGCGACAAGATCACATCAAAACTCAAGACATCAACATTCTCCAGTGAGCTGTTGAAAATGTTTGAGAACGGATTCTCCCGTTGCAAACGACAGCCGGATTACGTAAGCGCATCGCATCTAGCTTGGTCGATCGAAGCTTACTGTTCCTGCGAGTAGATGCAGATATTACGCCCGCGATCATCAAAGGATGATCTCGCTTGTTGCACCTCTCTTGTTATACGCATCCAGAAGGCAACTCCTAAATCCACTGATGATGTGTAAATGTTCAAGAAAAGCATGCTTCCGAAATCCTATGACTTCGTTAGTTATGGTTACGATCGAGCAGCTTAATCGCTAAACTACTTGCAGGAGCGAACCACTGTAAGATTCTCTGCTTACGTCCTTTTCTTTATCTCCAGAAATTGAACGAATGGTAATAAAAAAGAATGAAAGAGAACAAAAAATCTGTCTACAACTCTCGAATAATCTAAGGACAACCTGAAATATGAAAATTGTTGCTTAAAAAGATTCTAGTCAGAAATTAACCGCTGATTCAATTCCGAAGAGGTGGGATCGCCTTGAGTCTAAAGTTTGGAAAAAATTTCTTTGTTCTTGCAGTTCTAGAGATAATAGCGAAAACAATTTAAGCAATGAACATTAGGAAATATGTATATGCATCTGCAAGGTCTCCTTCTTGTTTCGTTATTTTCTACTCCTTTCTGATTGTCATCTCAACATCACGCTTGATGATTTACAAGTAATGTGGGGCATAACATAGCCAAACGCAAATATTCATAACGAACTGAGATTCGAACCTGGGGAGACGATATCGAGAGGCTGCCGTTCAACCAATTCGGCTACCGCACCTTCAAACCCAATCAATTTATTCATTCATGATTTTTATGAAAGAAAATTATATTATAATAGTTTCCATTGCAGATTTTTTATATCAATCTCATGAAACAGAGCAGAATTTTTATTTTCAATCTATTACCACAATGAGAACAATTTTAGGTTTAGATTATGTTTAGCAAATTGCGGCTTAATTGCTAGGAGGTGAAGTTGAATATGCTATTGATCTGCTTCCTGGACCATCTTTGTATATGCACTGGACAATTGGAAGTAGAGTTTTTTTATCACCAAGGAAGAGGATGCATCCCAGTACAATTTCACTATTGTATGTAGTGATTTGGGTGAAATCCTTCAGGAGACATATCTCATCCGCAATCTTTTCTAATTTCATCAGAGCTGTCGCGCAATATCATTGTAAAGGAAGATATGTTCTATTCTATAGATATGGTTGATACAAATTGTTTACCCTCAATTAGTATATTTTACCACTTCACGCTTCCTGACGTTTAAAGTACATATGTATGTACGTACAATTTTCATGTGTGGTGTTAATTTTATCAAGAAGCATTTAGACCGAACATTTTACAATTTTCTTCCGAATACTTTCGAGCCACAGTGCGACGAGGCCGCAGCACGATGCATGCTCTTTAGATTCGCGGATACTTGTTTACTATGGTAGCTCGGAAACTAGCCCATACCCGCCGTAAACACCACTCCAAGTTCCGAACTACTGCTGCTACCAAAGCAGAGACTTGGGGGCTCATAGGCACATAAGAAAAAGAGAGCACTGGAGCATGGAGTCATGGTGAACGTTCAGAGGACATTGGCACATATTCGCGGGAATGCGAACGAGTTTCAAGTCAGTTCTTTTTTCTCCATCTTTATTCATTTCGATTCAATTTGTTGTCTTCACTTGTGCTCTTCACGAGCTCCCCACATCTGACGACTCATTCGCGCACTCGGGCCCCCAATGCCCCATTCATCATTTCGCTTGCTCGCTCGTTCGCCTGCTCGGACGCATTTGGCTGGCTGCAGGTTGCCCAGCTCGCTGGGTTGTATCTTTCGAAAGCTTGGCGCGCTCCATGTCGCAATCGCTGGTTGATTTGGAGGTTTCACCTACATTCGGGAATTGGTTATCTCCGTACAGGTTGGACGGTTTTTCTGGCCTAGTTACCCATTTTGATGCTATGCCCCAGTTCAGCCTTCATATTTGCTAGTGCCCGGGCTTTTGAGCGTAACTTTCGCGCCACATATCCATTGTGGGTCTGCTGCATACACATGTAGTTGGGAAAAGGTTAGTTGGTTGCTCGGTTAGTTGCCGGTGAGGAGACAAAATGAAATCGATTGTACACACGAACGTAATAACAATGTGGGACTGGTACTTAAAACATGGAGTATTATCTAGAGTATTATGCAGCATTGTGTGTGGAATTCATTTTCTCTATCATATTCCAAACGTACCCAGGAGCACGGGCTTGAACTGGAGTCTTTGGGGCGCTGGGTACTTTGGGCAGAGCTCAGGTTTTTCCGTTACAAGTTCGCATCGACCTCTTTTGCCCATTCGATTAGTGTAGCGTTAAATTCTAATTGGTGAAATTTCTACAGGTTTCGCTTGTGTAATCTTGTGCGAAGTAAATGAAGGCACGGATGGTGGGTTGGAAGTGTATCAGAGATTATATTTGGAACATAAATAAACGAAGAAAGTCTGGTTAGCTCGGGAAATGCAATTAAGACCGAGGAACAATGAAGTCGACAAATGAATCGAAATGGAGTTTTCATTATTACAATGTAGAGCGGCGCTTGTAATGGGTGGAAATATTGTACTTCTAAATGCAGAACAATATGTATTCCTCAAATTTATATATTTAAGGGAGCTACAGGACCTCACTTTGCTGGACATCAGCTTCCATTTTGTACTAACGATAAAGGATTTAGGTATTTGAGTGCCGGATTAAAAACAAACTCAGATGCACGTAATTTAATTTAAAGTAAGGATTTATTTATTGATTGATTTGATATTAGACGGATGTGATTAAAGGGTAATGACAGCAAATAATCACTACGAGATAGATAATCGCGCCGTTCTTTCTACGCTTTTTCGCGTTGGTTGGTGATATCAACGATTATGATATTACATTAAGGTTTTGTGTGCAAATTAAAATAGGCTTACTGGGTGGGTACCTGCCTGTTTTTCACACGTACACTTGTACCACCAAATAGGAACTGTGGGCTTCCACGCATGCAGTGATTAACATCTTTCTACGTTGAGTTTAATGGGGACTCTGTAGGAGTTAACAGTATAAAATTACTGTAACTTTTGGTAATTAACTCTAAACCTCCCTCAAGTTTATCCTAGAATCATGAGAGTTTTCAGTAACATAGGTTACAACATGATCTTACCAAATTTGGTGGTAATAGCACTATTATGAAGAAAGTTAGAATAGATCAAAGTTGTCGCTCCTGTGGAAATTTACTGCAGCCTAATACTTTGAATGTCAGTATCACGCTAAAGTGAGTAGTCTGACATAATATATGGGTATACATACATTATGAGCTAGTTATGAAAGGATGTCTTTTCAAATATTTTTATATAAAAAATACACAAAACCTTTCGTACCTGAAACGCCCAGCTTCTGGTTTCCCGACTTGTTGAAATTACTCCTTCGTATTAACTAAGATAAATCAATGATAAGAAATGGTTCCTCAACTGAAGATTTGTTGTTTTATATCGATAACTCCTGCATAGCGTGAGCATTTCAAGTTGTCTTCGTTAAAGAGGAATTGAAGAAGAAGATCTATCATAGAAAATTAATCCATGTTATATTTAGAATCAATGAATACATATGTTTTTGAATCTAATTGTTAAGTATATGCTCCCTGCATAGAGAACGAGAGAAAGTCTGCAATGGTCCCTGTAAGTGGTAATGACACTTATAAGCAGTGGAACTCCGAAACCGCGAGAAAAGGCACTGGAGTCAAGAATGTCGTAAATGTCGAAAGTGATTTTGGTTTTTCTTATTACAGCATGAAAGCGAACAGCGATAGTAACGGAATTTATGAATGTTAAAATTGCTGAAGTGCGATATGGCTGTTGGAAATTTTGTGCTTAATCATATCCAATGACACTGTCGTATTCTTACTTAGGATTCTCTGAGTCTTGTTCCATATTGCGAAACTTGTAGTTTTCAACGTTACATCATCTCGATTAATCTGCTTAGAATGAACTGAGTCCACTATAAGCAAAAGCTATGATATTTCATTATATTTGCTTCTAGGCTCTTATGTTGAAGGAAAAGCAGGTAAACCTTACATTTTAAAATAAACTTGGGGATTACTGGCTTTTAGTTAGCTTATTATTTCGATAGTGAAAGTACTAAGGCCTGGTTTTACAAGGTAATCACGTATACATTCATGGAATTAGAGATTATTTGGAATCTGACTACAGTTAAGAAAACACGTGTTATACAGAAGATCCTAACCGAGTTAGAAAATGAGTGATCTCAAAATTCCCAGTTTTGGGAATTTTCAGTTTTGAAATGAAAGAATCGATAGAATCGTGCAGAAGCTATTAGATCATTTTGCTGCAGATGGCGACTCTAGCATTCTGTTCTGTATTCGTGATAAAATGGGTAATATGAGTCAATTTTGAATAAAATTGATTGTCTGTAATATGGTACTGTTTTTTTTTATTTTTGAAACACAAATTTTTTTAAACATGCTATTTTTAAGGTTTTATGTGAAACAAAAGGTAAATCGAGTTGGTGTCTGTTTGTCTGTCTGTCACACTCGATTTATTTGAAAACGGCTTGACTGATTATCACGAAAATCAGTAAGAGTGTGTAATCTGCTGTTTCCTTTACATGCAGCAAGTGGCGCCATTTTTTGTTAAATTTTAGGGGGGGGCTCCCCATACATGTGAATGGAGGGTGCAATATTTTTTTTCATAAAATGTGACCATGTGGGGTGTCAAATGAAAGGTCTCAATTAGTACTTTTCAAAACTGGTTACATAAAATATAGGGGGAGTGAGGGCTCATAATATGACCCACAAAAAGTGTAACAGGTTTCGTTTTCAGGACCTATCCTACTGAAAAATCTGGAAAAAAATCACAGTGGTGCCGCTCTACAAAATCTAGGCCTCAAAATAGATCGGGTTTCGATATCTGCACAAATAAAGTTAATAATAGTATATTTCTACATTTTTGAAATTTACACGGCAATCTCCCTTATGTTCATCCTAGAAGTACAAAATGCATGGGTGTAATGAAGAACATAATGCACAATTTGGTCAAGTTTGAAAAAATCCCGCTATTATTAACAAAGTTATAGGGGGTGAAACTGCCATTTTTTGTGAATTTCGTGCATTCTACCACCTGTATGACGTCATCATCACGAATCAGTTCATCAATACCATAACAAAATGAGTTCTTATGAATGGAGTCGCAAACAATCATTTTGTTTTATTTTTTTAGTCGTTTGTAGATGAATATCAATTACCCCAGCCAGACATGTGTGTATATAGGAATATAGTAAATGCATGTTAATGAAGTTTGCGGGTAGTGTCTAATTCAGATAGATATATTTGTACATTAAACCAGCCGCATTTAATATACGTACTATATATGTACTTATGTATGCTTTTGTGCACGAAGTAAATCGGAAATATGGGTACGAGTTTATATACGTGCATATAAATGTACAGTATTTGGAAATAGGTAGTTTGTTTGCTTAGGGTGAGTATAATATGGCTGTAATATGTGCGTATGTTTTGTAGTTTGGAAAAATATGAAGGGATAGGATGGATTTGTAGCTATATACGGATAGAAAAATGTGCGTTGAAGTTTCTTACATAAGATGAACACAAAACCTTTTTACCCGAAGTGCGCGATTTCGGTATTCCGACTTGTTTTCTGAACTCAGGAATATTAGATGTCATTGTATTAAATAGAAAGCAATAATAATAATCTCCCAGAGTTTCATTACAATTGGAGTTATGGATTTTCAGATAGGATGCAAAAAAGGTGTGAAAATAATTTTCTGAGAGGACCTGATCTTGTTGGTGTGCCTTTGTCTCCCTGTCTGTCACACATGTTTCTTAGTGAGTAATATCGTTCTACGTGGAATTGAGAGGGCCTGCATATAAACAAAACCGAAGTGTCCATTTTTTCACCGAACACCGCAACTTTCCGCTACGACAGAACAACGCTCTAACCACTTGAGCCATTCGGATACGAATATAGTCATATGGGGCATCAAATGGAATATGGAATGAAAAGGGGATTGCGGGGGCTGGAAAGTGATCCATTCTTTCATGGACCCTTCAATCGCAGCGTGTTTTGAATAATTGCGAACTATTCGCGGGAATTTCATCTTTCAAATCGATTGCTTGGAAATGTTAGATCTGCACTTGGAAATGTTGGAACTATTCAACTTTTTTTTTGGTATATTCTACCCCATCCATTTATTTTTTCCGGGGCGCACAACTTGGTAGTGCATAATGGGTTTTTCATTTCCATAATAATATGAAAGTGAACTTCACTGTATTTCTAAATAAATTGATTGTCAAAAAAACACGAGAAAGTTTCTTCAAAAAATTATTATTCCATAAACAAAAGGTACACGCATTAGGCTATCGCAAAGTAAAAGTTATTTTTTTTTGATTCTTTGATAAATGCTTTGTTAATACTTTTTCATTACCAAGTACGTGAAATGATATCCATGGTGATTCCTGAAAAATGCTAATACTAGCAACAAAGTCGACTCGTCTAAATCGAATTCGCTACTTTTTTCGGCGATAGGCTTATTTCCAGTAAACTCTATACTTTAGAAATTGTCTAATGTTTCGAATTCTGCGCATTTTTCAATTTCTACTGTGCTTTCTTAAAAATTATGCTACTTACTAATCGGAAAAATTTTCGGTAATGATTGTTCTGAAACTTAAAATTAAAGATTGATAATAAAAAAAATATTTTAATCCGAGATATCCCCTCCTCCCGCGCTCTAATAATCACTTAAGAAAGCTATCTTTTCATAAATATAGCGTGGTTTATAACGGAAAATTGTAAAGTACTAAACTAGCATAGACAGTGAGAATGATATGTTAAAGTGGAAAACATTACATACCAATAGTTTCTGTGGAATAGCATCCTTAGTTACGTTTATATATGACAAGCACAAAGCGTTGATATCTGACGCCCCAATTTCCAGTTTTCCAGTTTATTTAAACCAGTGTTTGAATTCAACGAATTGGCCAAGATTTATGATTTCTTATTTGTTAATAGTTACATTGCGATTGGACTTTGACCGTTAAGGTAGTTCTGGCTAGCGTCTCCTAATTAATGAAGACGTGTGGGCACGTCTTCATTAATTAGGAGACGCTTTTCCCCTATTACCCTATTTCTTACTGAAATTTGTCTTTACACAATGGTGCTTTCCCTTTTTGCTATTCGTGAAAATTTGTTCGGAAACGATCGTGTTTAAAAAAAAGTTACATAAATATTAGAAGTAGAAACCACCATGAACCATGAAATCAATGAATGTCAAAATATAGTAGCTTCGAAGGATTCTGAACTTCAAATGTAAAAAATGCATGTCGAATTTTTACCCGAATACTTTACATATCGATTAGTATTTCTCAAAAAAAATATCATATTTGGGTTTGAATAAAAAGAGAGTGGGTAGGGGGAATATAAAATTTAAACAGCGAAGCCAGGGGGTTAGAAATTATCCAACCGCAAAATGATATTAACATATCTTTAAAGCACAAATCATTTCGAGATCTTCATAATAACAGTAATTTTTTTTTGGAAATCAACTAAAAACCCAGCTTAGGTCCTTGGAAGAGGCCATTTTGCTCTGTATAAATGTTGTTCGCATGTTCCTGAAAAGTTTACCATAGGGGAAACAAAAATCTATCAGCGGTGATCCTTCTTACAGGATGTCAGTTTATTTTTCACCATTTTATAGTAGTGTTTCCAGGAACTACTTCGTACTCCAAAGTGATCTGCATCTGAGCGATTACTTCACTCAACGGACAAGGTTTTTGTTATTATTCTAAACTATAAACTGGATATCATACATTTCGTTCATAAAATCACTTTGAATATTATAGATAGATATTTTTCAAACCTACTACGAAAAATAAGATATTACAATCCATTGGCCTATTGCTCATGTCGGACTTGTAGAGAGGGAGCTTTCAATCAGCTGGAAAAATACAAGGGGATCATGTTGCTGAATATGTATGTAAGCAATAGAAACATTTGACGAAGCATAAGCTTTTTTATGGTCTACCAGCACCGTGAACTTATGAGCTTAATTTTTAAATGAAAAAACCATTCACGGGAAGTTGGGAACGAGGTGATTAATCGGCTCATGTTAGTTGAGAGATGAGCCGGAAGACAGCATTCTTACGAGATCCAATAAATCGTCAACTAGCCCATTTGGATTTCTGAGTTTGGTGGATTTCTACCTTAATTTGGTTTTTCCCGGTGTTTCTACTCTTCTGACATCCAATATCGAAATAAAATGATCCATAATTTTATGCTACCTTACAATTCCCCTCAAGATTAGAGTAGCAATGGTTCCACGACGCCGAATGGAATATTCATATATGCATGCAAGCATGTACATCATACACAATAGTAGTACGACAGCAAACTTGAGAAATAATAATACAACCTCGACCGCATGGAAAAGTTCAAAAATAGCAAAGAAACGACCATTAAGAAACCGAAACCAAAAGCGAACCATCCATCGTCAATCCAAAAGTGAATGTTTTTGGCAAATATGGGCCAATAGATAGACGCTACCACACTCCATAGACACTACGTATTTCGAAACACCCACCTTTCAGTTCGTTAGTCGAAATAAGAAATAAGTTCAACACAATGATTGTAACTTTGGGGGCTTTTCTTTTTGGGCAAAATTAGACAAAAAAGACGGTTCAATCCTCTTGTGTTTCGGCAGCAACCTGAGGTTACAACATACTAGCGGTTGGTTGACCACTTATATGAATATTCGTTTTGTAAATTACATTTGTCCGAATTTCAACTTGTGTGTTTTAATATGGACGGTGTAGGTACAGAGAATAATAAATGGACGGATGAATTGGGCTCTTAGCATACATAGTTTTTCCTAAGGGCAGTTGGCCAGTTGGCGATTTGAGAATTGATGGTGATTAGTATTGCGAAAGGCTCCGATGCGCTGAGAGGGAAGATAATGAGCGCAAATCAACTTTTAAATACTTTCTTTATAGTTTCATCTCAAGCGAATAAAATAAAATGTAGGAAAAAGTAAATTTATGGCAAATGGCAAATACTTTAATCCTTTCAATGCGGATTTTGTTTCGATGAATCTGTTGGTACATAAAACCTGCTTATTGAAAATTTTCCGCGAACTTATGAATTTATGAAGACAGTCATTAAATACAATTTGGCATTTCTACCAGAACTGTGTTCTTATCCCCAAGATATGTACACAGTGTGGTTACTAAGCTTCAGGAACGGTCTTCAGAAAATGGAGCAAAGAAGGCACCAAAAATATTCTATTTGAATTACTGTATGTAAAGAGCATTTAAATTATGCCCTGTTGAATATATTCCGCCAGCCTCTCTAGAACGTATTTGTAGCCTGGTCCTGTAATTGTTTCAATTCGATGTTTACATTTTTTTGTAATATCAATTTCAGCTTGGGAAATAAAAAATATTCGTCCGGAAATAGCTGAGATAAAGAGAACAGGGGGTGGTGGTGCAAGCATCTCTTTTTTGTTAACAATTGGTGACTGGATGTCGTGTTATGGGCTTGCGCATTGTCAGGCGAGAGAAATTAATTTTTAGACGCCGCAAAGTGCAGACGATCGCCAGTAATGGCTTTAAGGATCCGACCCATTACTCCTTTATAGAATTCGGTGTTGTTTTACCAGCGGACAAAATTCTTGCGAATTAAGCCCTTGAAAGTGAAAAATGCCACCAAAATTGTTTTGAAACACCGCTCCTTAAAGCGGATTTTTTTCTCTTAGGGGGATTTGATCCAACTCAGAATGCTTTTGTGGTCATGGGCAAAATACCAGTATTTATCACAGGTCATTGCTAATCATGCACATGCAATGTCAAGAAGATCATGATAAGAAGCTCTGTGTTCTGGCTGCTAACGCATGTGATACGCACCAATTCTTTTTTCCAAAGTCTTCTATAATAATTCTACGAAAGTTTGCTTTTTCCTTCCACGAACGTTCTGCCAACACTCTGATCGTTGTATAGCAATCCTTTGCTAAACATTCAGCTGGTGCGTCCCACTTTCGGATCATCATCAACCTTCTTTTGCCGGTCTCGAACTCTTTTTCTCTAACACTCGAAAGCATTTGCACGGATAAAAATTCACCACCGTATATTTTTTCCATCATTTTAAATGTGCGACTGTCCGACTTCCTTTAAAAGAAAATTGGATTGCCCGCCACTGCTCCAGATAGCTTTCCATTACAATGAAAAACAAAAATCAAAGTGAATCGCGAATTATGTAGGTTCTATCCAAAGGGTCGTACTACATGCTATAACACGTGGATAATGCCACTTATACATTTTTTATAAAAGCAGTTCCGAAACTTTAGCTACACTGTGTTGTACGTCTAAACAATAGAAAAGCATACCATTTTAGCATATCCCTATTCGTTTTGGAAGTTTTCCATTTTTCCTTCTTTTTCAACACCTTTGCCTTTGGTGTCCCCTAAACAAGGAAAATGTATAGTTCAATTCTCTATATAATACACATTTATTCGAAGTTTCAAACCCTAAAAATTTTGGACGACTTTTTGCAGCATTTATTGCTTCTTCTGCCATGGTTATAGCATGCACTGCATTGATAAACCTAATTAACTCCACCCATGTACAGAAGTAACACTCGCTTGTCCGCTTGCTGTGTGTCACCTTTTTGGGTCAATCAGGCTTCAGGAAATTTCTGTTCACGGAAGTTAGTTATCGTCGGGATTTCTTCCATATCTTTCTATTTGATAGCCAGTGAAGAAATATTGCTATGTTTATAAGTTTTCTCGCTCAGAGTTCTCAGTTATTTTTGTCACATTTTTGTTGGTTGTGTACGTTTCCACCCTGAGAAATGCCAAGGTCTTCAGTAGTTGTACTGTAGTAGAAATCCTGTTAAAGTGTAGTGTTACTTGTGGGGTGCGTTCTTCTAATATAGTTCCTGGAGGACGTGTAACCTATCCTGAATTTTGCTATGGATTCACCTATACTTTGATGGTTACTTTGAGTATGATATCTTGTAAACATCCATGTCTATGTGTCTCAAGGAGTACTATTCAATGGTTTTATTGCAAATATAATTTGGAGCCTAGTAACGAAAATCTGTCCCTGCGTATATTATCGCTGATTGTCCTTTTGTCAACTTATGCATGGCCAGAGTTCTGTTCTAATTTTTGAATTTCCGGTACGTTTTCCCCTTTTTGTGGAGTAACGCCCGTACTCTTTAATTCTTAAGGGGATATGATGGGTCCAATTTTTTCGAAAAATTTTTTTTATGATTGACTTTGGTCATGAATACCTCTGGAAATATTTTTTTAATAATATAAAAGCCTAACGGTTTTACAAATGAGTAGGCAGTGTACATATGTAGCTCGAGTAAATTTTCCTTATTTCTGGTATCGTACCTTTGTTTCAAAGGATTTGCTTCTTTCTCTCATACTTTTTATGCATATATTATACATAGCGCAGCGTATGAGGAGGAAAAAAGATACTAAATGGTGCAGGTATCGCAGGTCAAAGGTTTTTCATTCAAAAAGTATTATATTTGATAAAACGTTAGATGTGTTTTTATCAACACAACATTTTTCGAGTTGGCGTGAAATTCAAAATTAATTTGCACCCAGTGTCAAAACTAACATTTGTTTCGAAAAGTATTAATGGAGGCCTTTCATTTGATAACCCATATGATTATATTCGGCGAAAATGGCAGCAAGCAGTTCGCAAAGAAGACTTGGCGAACCCTGCCTGAGATATAGTGATGGCGTAGATCAAGGCGCCAGACAGCTTTTAGAGATATCGAATTGGAGGACTTCGGCGCTAAACCGGGATGTCTGGAGTTCCTTACTAAGGCAGGCCTAGATCGGATACCTGTTGTTGCGACGTTGATGATGATCATAAAGATGTAATCTTCTTATTTCGTTTACACAAATGTTTTTATAGAACTAACAATCTCATCTAATCAAATCTTATAGACTAAAGAAAACATGTAAATTCCTCCCTAAAGTAGGTTTGAACGGTATTCAAAGGTACAATTGTGGACATTAATTATAACATGTCCATTGGAGCATGTAAGTTCCTGGCAAGAATATTTAGATGCTCTTTGAGTTTTTCTCGATGTATTTTAACTTGACAAAATATTTCAACGTGTCCCGATAGCTGAGTGATTAGAACACAAAGCTTTTGTACGGAAGGTTGCGGTTCAAATCTCACTGGTGGTAGTGGGATTTTGTCGTGGGAGTTTGACGTCGGATACCAGTTCACTCAGCTGTGAATGAGTACGTGAGTCAAATCAGGGTAATGATCTTGGGCGAACGCAGTGCTGACCACATTGCTTCGTACAGGGTAGTGCAATCCTGTAGTATATCGTTACGGTATTGAATGAAGTGCTCTAACACACTTCAAAGCCATGATCCAACTGGATTGGTGCGCCAACAATTATTATTATTATTAAAGTATTTCATCATCTGATGAACCAAGTTGCATTTGCTATCATTCGTGGAATCTTTGATTGCGTTTGTTGGAGCAGTTTAATGTTAATAATTTTCGTTGCGTTCCATAACTGAATTCCATAGGTGCAGTTTTAAAGATTTTCGAGTCACACTTCCCAATTTAATGGTAAATTGCATCGCGCCATTGTGATTTTTTTCAAATATTGAGAAAATCGTGTGCCAAAATCTCGATCACTTTCCATACCTAATATTTTCTTAGTCTGCCTACTTTCGTGTTATTAAAGAGGAGCTGGTAATCCACCACTCCAGTCGTTTCTTTGTAAAACCATCTCATTTCCGTACTCAGATATGCAAAGCAAAATCTGATGTTTTTGACATTGTGCTGTGTATTAACTGTTTAGTTTGAATAACCAAACTTATATTGAAGAATAAGAGCTCGTGAACAAACAAACCTTATAACAGTAATTCTATTATAAGGCAGGTATTGTTAAAATAATGAAGTCCGTCATATTTCGCTTGAAAAAGGTTTCTCTATACTATTCTGTTCTTTTTTATACACATAGGTTCAGTATGTTTAAAATACCGAATACCGACGATAATAATATATAGTTATCTGAATCGCCTAGCGAAGTTACTGCATCTTGTTTTGATATCCAACAAAAGAATCCGTGTTTGGTGACATTTATGTCAGAAGTTTAATCAATCATGATCAACAACATCTACCAAATTAAGTCAACTGTATCAACGGCTGTCGAAATAAGAAAGGCTTGAAAGTCTAGGCCATGTCTCATAGCGGTTCACTCAATTATGTGAGTAGAAAAGTTCACCTGGTGATGCAATTTCAACGGTGGCGATTTACTAAAATTTTTTTTTGCGTATGTTCAACCAAACTATCTGCCTGCCATTCAGAAGTTCTTATTGGTTATGATAGTATTTAGGAGTCCAACAAACATTACGCTATTATCTTGCTTTTGAAAAGAAGATAAAGAAGGCTCTGTGACAAACTATAAAACTAAATTGACAATGAGGCATGGCTGGCCCCGGATCAAATATATCAACCGGAAATACAGGGAATCAATTGTTTATTCTCATTATGCTCATCATTAATTCTATTTTTCCACATAATCTCTTTCGTTGAACATGCATTTTCCCCAACGCTTGGTTTCTATTTGTAACATAAATCACGTTCGCTAACTTGGTAACTGTTTATGGGAAGCATCTAGCTGTTATTCAGAAAGATGACTTGGAATGCACCTAACGGAAACTTTGATAACTAAGTTCATCCATAATGATTGTTTGTCTACTCTTACATCTGATTTCAATTCTAGCAACTTCCATAACCTGTAAACGACGATTATTATTCGCCAGCGAAAAGATTCTGTTTTCAGTTCCCACACTATAAATTTGATTGAGGTGAGGTGTAGTAAGTCCGCGGATTTTTTAAATACCACAATATATATCTGTCTTCCTTGTGTTTGTGTTCTCAAATTTACTGCCTTACCTGTTAGCAAACCTCCTCGTCACACCAAAACACTACTTTGCCACGCTCTACCTGGGTCCTGTTGAACGTTTGGTCAAGATGCACGCTGCAAATTCTTTTTTGAATTGTTTTGGTTTTCTTTTTCATCGTATACAGCGATATTGTAAAAGCCACTTCACTTATCAAACGGTCGAGAAATTTTACTGCAACTCGAACATGAGATCTACCAGTTGAACAATTGAAGTCGAACGCCTTCGTGGCCGAGGATCATTTCTACTTGACTGACGATCACTTTCAAATCGGGAAAATCATTCATAACATTACGTTTGACCTATGTTAAAGCTTCATGTTCGTAAGAATTTGAAACATTTTGCCTGGAAGTTTTAAACAAAATTAGATGGTTACAGCTGAGTTTCTGTGCAATGCAACCGATGTCCGTAAACATGTGTAATTTGAAATGTTCAGTTTTTTTCCAGAACAGACTTCGTATGCTAAAAATGTTAATCAAATTAAGCTTTTGAACATAGCGTACCTGATTTTTGCTGTGTTTTTCATTGGGAAAGTGCTCCGAAAATTACAAAATTCAGTAGTATTTCTTCTTTCATTTGCAACCTTAAAAAGCTAGAAATTAAAAAATCGGAATATCAGAAGCTGGTGCTTCGGGTATAAAGGTTTTCAGGTTCATCTTCCACATTCACATCTCCATTCGTATATAGCTAAAAACCCAAAATATTCCTTCATAATTTTTTCAAACTACAAGATATACGTATACATTATAGACGTAGATGTTATGCTCGCCCTAAACAAACAATAGTTGGATTTCTTTCACAGTTCCCAGAGTTATGCCGTATGTACTTCCTTATATCACTGCCGTACTTCTAGCACGAAGTTAAGGGGGGTTTCCAGCTAAATTTCTAAAATATGGAAATATACTATTAGCAGATATCGGAACGGGATGCATTTTGAGGCCTAGATTTCGTTTAGATACACTATTGTGATTTTTTCAGGTATTTCGGTTAGATAGGTTCTGAGAACGAGACACTTTTTGAGGATTATATTCTGAACCTTCATTCCTCTACGTTTCACCCGAGATCAAATATGAGTTCCGTACTAATTGAACCCATACATGCAAAAGGGGGATGTAAATTTTTTTTCATCAAATATCGGTTAGTACTTTTCGAAGCCGGTCTTAGATTTGACATTTGTTGGAAAGGTGGGGAGTGCGGGCGGTTGAAATTGACCCAACCGAAAAATCTGAAAAAAATCAGGGCGCTCCCACTATATGGTGCCTGGGCTCCGAAATACTTTCCTTACTGATATCTGTACTAATAAAAATAGTATACTACTATAGTTTTTAGTAATTGGCTGCAAAACCCCCCTTAAGTTCATGCTAGCACCACCAACACTACGCAACAATATAGAATATAACATAGAGCATGATCTCACCAAACTTTATGGAAATTGCACTATTACTAAGATAGTTATAATACGTCAAAGTTGTCTTTTCTTTGCAAATTCAAGACTATAGATGTCAATATCATCCGAAAGTGGATATTCTCACATAATATATGCATATATTACGTGCTACGGACTAAGGAATACACAAAACCTTTCATACCTGAAGCGTCCAGTTTCCGGTTTCCCGACTCGTTTCTTGGTAGTTATCTTCAATCCTAATCTCATTACCTCATTCTCTCAATTAGGAGCTATTTGACCAGAATCTACTCGGTTTGAGAGTGAAAATACGTCATAAACGTAGCCGAGGTGTAAGAGGAAAGATAACATGGTCAGTGAAACCCTTTACCTCCTCCGGAAAAAGCAGCATGCAGAACGTAACCAATAATAAGAAGAGATATATATGTAATATCGGTGGCAGGAAGCAACCCTGGCAAACTGCACCTTGGACTTCAAATTTCTCACTTCAATGCAACACAGTATTTGTTTCAACGTGAAACGTATTCGTGAAAGGGGAACAATCGAAAATTTCAAACGTTAAAATATAGTTTCGCTGGCGTTTAGTGAATTTAGAAATGATGAAGGCTTGTTGAGACATAGTTTTCCTATCTCTTGAATAAATTGCACTAATTGAATTCTCTCATTTAATAAGTACACACTACGGAAAAACTTGTTGCTCCTTTTCTAAAATGATGCCGTTCAATCCATGCATGTAATTTCATAGACTGCATACTTCCGCAACATTGCGTGACAATAAATTAAACGTATTTCAAATGACTTGTCGACTTTAGTAAGGTTTGTTTTGCACAAAAACTCAATTAAAGAATAAATTGCATGTAGGACCTCCTTTCATAAGGAAACAAAATGGAATTCTCCAAAGTAAATGTCGCCAAAATCCTCAAATTTTGTTTCCAGTTTCCAGTAAAATGAATATAACAGATGGGTAGGTAGGCAGACAGAGAGTAAATGGATATTAGACCAAGAAGGTCACTAAAAAATAGAATCTACACAAAAACTATTTCTAGAGATTTCGAGGATGCTTAATCAGGATCCATTTAAAATCAAGCCATTTAAAAAGGAATTAAACGGCTACAAATTGTTGTTAGGCAGACTCTAGGTGTTATTTTTAATTTCTCTATTTCTAATGAAATCTCTTTCATAGAAGCTTGAGACGCTTACTCAGAATACTGCATATGCAATAATTAAATTAATAGCTCTGAGCAACAAATGCTTTAATTAATGTGTTGAGACCATAACGGTACACTACTCAAATGTGTCCTGCAATTACACTTGCCATAACTAAAGTACACTCCAAACTAACCCTCACCAGCAATTAAGAACAAATTGCATATTAATGAAAAAACTTAAAAAGTTTCGGAGCACATTCCAAAATATCCAAACTTTAATAATTTATTAATATATACACATATCTATTGAATTATATATCTCAATTTCATCTCCGCCTTTTATGAAAAATTGTGAAAAGTCTTACATGCACATAATTCCACGTTGATGAGTATTCATTGTATCCGATTAGGAAACTTTTCCAGTTTTCAAAATGATTTAATGTATGAGTAGAGGAGCAGTCCGACGGGATTTTTTTTCTGCCGTCAATTTGGATACTGCACACATTTTTGGTGGAATGTCATAAGAGTGGTGATAGCGTTACTATTCGAAATGTGTATGTAATTCAATTTGCAATGATGTTATGCATATTTTATAATGGCTGACGACCTTTAACTTTGAACTTTTTGGGACAGGTGATTTCAGTTAGTGGGACTTGACGCCTTCACTCACAGCCGTGAACCTAGTTTGCTTGAACTTTTCGATTTGCAAATTGCCATCGTCAATGTTCTATATTTCGTAACTATGTAGGTAAGGTAACAAGTAAACAGTAATTATGCTTCCTTTATTTATAATCATCTATTGGGTTGTTCACTAAATGGAAAAATTTTGTGCTGGAAAAAACGTTTTACTCAAAAAGGATTTACCATGTTTCAAGCAATTTATCTTCGAACAACAACAAAGGTGTTCCGAAATTGAGTGAAACAAGTTGGGCTACACGTTAACGTCTGCAAACACGTTAGCTTTTCCTAACGAAGATCAACTACAAAATTTGTCATATTTAATATTTCACTTAATAAGGCTACATCTTCTATTATCTTCATCTTCCGGCTCATCCGGAAACCAGTCTAGAGGCAACAACTTGCTTTTGTATTGCTTGTTGAGTTCGGCTGGTTTATACTAACTGATTGAATACATTCCGCTGAAGAAGCAAGCAAATGACTGTCGAAATACTTATATCCGCTGCCACTTCCACCTTCTAAACGCCAACAAAGCTCTTTTTAAGTTTTTGTGTAAAACAAAACATTAAAATCGATTTATTATCTATCTGTCCGTCCGTCTATCTGTCACATGCATTTTTCTCAGAAACGGTTACTCCTATTGATATGAAATTCGCTGAGGACTGTGAACCCCCACACATGCAATGAGTAACATCTTTCTACGTTGAATTTAAGGGTCTCACACATGTGAAAGGGGAGTTTGAAATTTTTTCACTGAATGTGGTCATATTGGGTATCAAATGAAAGGTCTCGATCGGAACTTTCAAGAACTGGCCTTAATTTTACCATTTCAGTGAAAACGGGGAAGTGCGCGTGCTATAAAGTGATCATTTCTTTCACGAACCCATTCTCAGAAACTATACAGCTGAAAAATCTGAAAATCGCAATCATAAAGCAGCCACTATGAGATGTCTAGACTTCCGTTATATACCCGTTTTAAGTTCATCCTAGAATCATGAAATACAATAATATCATTATCAGCAACGGCGCAACAACCGGTATCTGGTCTAGGCCTGCCTTAATAAGAAACTCCAGACATCCCGGTTTTGCGCCGAGGTCCACCAATTCGATATCCCTAAAAACTGTCCGGCGTCCTGATCTACGCCATCGCTCCATCTCAGGCACGGTCTTTTTTTGCCCTTATAGATTTTCCGGGCTGGATCATCCTTATCCATACGGATTAAGTGACCCGCCCACCGTAACCTATTGAGCCGGATTTTATCCACAACCTGACATGATATCGTTCATAGTTTTCGTCGTTATGTAGGCTACGGAATCGTCCATCCTCATGTAGGGGACAAAAATTCCTCGCAGGATTCTTCTCTCGAACGCGGCCAAGAGTTCGTAATTCTTCTTGCTAAGAACCCAAGTCTCCGAGGAATACATGAAGACTGGCAAGACCATAGTCTTATACAGTAAGAGCTTTGACACTAGGGTGAGACGTTTCGAGCGGAACAGTTTTTGCAAGCTGAAATAGGCTCCGTTGGCTGTCAACAACCGTGCGCGGATTTCATCATGGAAGTTGTTATCAGTTGTGATTTTCGACCCTAGATAGGAGAAATCAACAATCTCAAAGTTGTAGTCTCCTATCTTCATTCTTCCCGTTTGACCAGTGCGATTTGATGTTGTTGGTTGGTAGGTGTTTGGTGCTGATGTTGCCACCATATACTTTGTCTTGCCTTCATTGATGTGCAGCCCAAGATCTCGCGCCGCCTGCTCGATCTGGATGAAGGCAGTTTGTACGTCTCGGGTTGTTCTTCCCATGTTGGGTGGACTTAAAGAGGATTGTACCTTTTGCATTTACCTCAGCATCACGGATCATTTTCTCGAGGGCCAGGTTAAAGAGAACCCATAATAGGTCATCCCCTTGTCTTAGATCGTTGTTGATGTCGAATGGTCTTGAGAGTGATCCTACTGCTTTTATCTGGCCTCGCACATTAGTCAGGGTCAGCCTAGTAAGTCTTATAAATTTCGTCGGGATACCGAATTTTCTCATAGCCGTGTATAGTTTTACCCTGATTATGCTGTCATAGGCGGCTTTAAAGTCTATGAATAGATGATGCAACTGATGTCCATATTCCAACAGTTTTTTCATCGCTTGCCGCACAGAGAAAATCTGATCTGTTACTGATTTGATTGGAGTGAAGCCTCTTTGTTATGGGCCAATAATGTTTTGGGCGTATGGGGCTATCCGGCCTAGCAAGATAGTGGAGAATATCTTATAGATGGTACTCAGCAACGTGATACCTCTATAATTGCTGTATTGTGTGATATCTCCCTTTTTATGTATGAGACAGATAATGCTTCGTTGCCAATCGTCAGGCATTGATTCGCTGCCCCATATCTTGAGCACAAGTTGATGAACCACTTGGTCGCCTCCATCTTTAACCAATTCGGCTGTAATTCCATCGGCTCCTAGCGACTTATGATTTTTTAGCCGATGAATTGCACGGACTGTTTCTCCTAAACTTGGTGGTGGCAGTATTTGTCCGTCGTATTCAGTTGGCGGGACCTCCAACTCTTCGATTTTCTGATTGTCCAGTAGTTCATCAAAGTACTCAACCCATCGCTCCAATATGCCCATTCTGTTGGAAATCAGATTTCCCTCTTTATCTCGGCAGGATGAACATCGGAGTGTATAAAGCTTCATATTGCTAACTTGTTGGTAAAACTTGGCCGGCTGGTGTCGTTGCTCCCTGTACTTTTCAAGTTCATAGACCTGTTGGTTATCCCAGGCTTCCTTTTTCCGTATGGGAAGTCGCGTCTCTGCTCGCCGAAGTTCGTGATAAGTCTCCGCGCGTGCCCGCGTCCTTTGAGAATGCAGCATTACTCGGTATGCAGCATTCTTCCGTTCCGTTGCTAGCTTACATTCATCGTCAAACCAGCCGCTCCGACTTTTTTTGCGGCTGGGGCCAAGTATATTCGTGGCCATATTTATGCTAACGTTCTTCAGGTGATTGTGAAGATCATTTGTTGATGCTTCATCTCCAGGATCTCTGTTGACTGCGGTTATTGAAGCATCTATTTCCCTCTTATAGGTGTTGTGGATGGCTTGAGTGTTAACTCTCATCTGCTTATCAGAGGAGATTAATGTAGGCTATAATATAATGCATGATTCTACCAAGTTCAGTGGAAATCACACTATTATTAACAAAGCTATAATGAGTCGAAGTTGTCGCTTTTGTGCAAATTTGCTGCAATCTAGGGCTTTGAATGTCAGGATCACACTAAAATGAATAGTCTAGCATAATATATGCATATAAATTACGAGCTAAGTATAAATGTGCATTAAAATATATATAAAAAATATGCAAAACCTTTCATACCTGAAGCTTCTGATTTCCCGACTTGTTTTGTTGTTGTCCCAGGTCAGAATTTTCCGATGACACGACACATACTGGAACTGATGAAAACTTAGAGCTTTGGAGTTAAAATTTCTTCTCTTTTGATCTCGATGTCATTTCATTTTGATAACAGTTATAGGTTTTTCCACAAGCTACAACTACAAACCCCTAAGACCATGGCTGCTGTGACAAGTGCAAGGGGGCAGAGTCCAGATCTTCAGAGCCAGCCTATTAAGCTTCGTTCTGTTGTACTTTTCGCGACTCACCCTTCTTCAATATACTCGCAAGAAGAAAGTTATCCTACTGCAAGGCGACACTCCTGTTGAGTTCAGTCTTATTGTTATCAACTTTACTTTTATTCTACTTTTGATATTCATAATACTTTATTAACTTCTTGCTATTCTTAGTATCATAAATGTAGAAAGCATAATTCTATTAATATAAATTTAATTCAAAAGGAAGCCTTTTCCTGAATCTTGACGTCAGCTCAATTAATTTAAGAAACAAATTTTTGGTGGTTGATAAACATTTTTTATTTCAAAATTATGGCCGACTCTTTCCAGAGAGTTTACAATTGTATGTGTCCGCCAAAGTCCGATCGCAGGAACGATCCGTGGTGAACTTTTGGTGAAAGTGCTCTGCTTCTTTCTGAGCAACCGCAGTAGTGGCACGCAATCGTAGGTCAGCGACCATCAGACGGTGATCTTTTTCGAAACCGATGTCAGCATCCTTTTTATTACACACAATCAAAAAACAACTCCCTAAATGATGATTAGATGTTCGTTGCTAGTGAGTCTAAACCCAAATGAACATATGGCAGGCCCTGTTTTTGAACAGTGTGTAGTCGATCACCTGTTGCCAAGGAAGCTGCGCACATTTCAGAAACTAATCAAAAACGGGTTTCAACAGGCAAAAATCGTAGTTGTGAAGTGAGTCCCCATACGAGGCACTGTTGATGTTCCGGTAGCAAGATCGCTTCGAAATTTGCCGGCTATCACATGCAGCTGGAGTATATTTTCAGGAGATATTAACTTCTTCCAGCAAACTATTGCACGTGCACTGTAGAAATTATTTTGTAATTGGGCTAGGACAAAGGAGAGATAGAGAAAGGCAACTCATATACAGGATCAGAAAGTTGCAAAACTCTTACATACCGAGCATATAATATAGAGAGGCGTCGTTTCACGATAGGTGTTCGAGTAAAAGATATGGAAAACGGATCTTGGTGCCTTTACAATCCATCTATAATATCTGCTTAAATAAATAAAACTTCCCCTGAAGAGTTCGTTACTAAAAATTTAAACATTTTAATTTATGTTTACAATTTTATAAATGCAGTTATGCTGCCTCCTTGCATTGTTGGTTTTAATAGCTGAGTTTTATTTTCTTTCGCGTTACAGATTTTCTGGTTGGAATTAAGAGAAGGTTGGAAGAAGAGAAGAAAAATAGTGCTTCTTTATATTTCCTTCATATTATTTAGTAATTTGGAATGCCTAGGCAAGATAAAGTATTCAAAAATAAAGGAAGAATATTTGCGAGTAAATGAAAGGAAGTTTTAGCTCGAAATGTACATGAAATTTTAACTACACAGCCTACTTTAATGCTAACTCATAGACCCCGGTAGGTAGGTATCAGTGGCCGCTCCGAGCACCCCAATTAGCGCTTTGGTGCGCCGTTTTGATGCCACAAACTCCTAAGACCGTGACTGTTGTTATGGGAGCAGGGAGGCAGAGTCCAGCCGCCCCGGATCTTCAGGGCCAACCCGTAGCAGTCACGAAGGAAAGCAGCTCTCCAACCCTGCAGCTAGAAATCTCTCTGAGGTCCCCAAAGAATGGTTTACCCAGTGTCCGCAGCCTGACTCTAGCCAGAGCTGGGCAATCGCAGAGAAACTGCATGTGAGTTTCTCTTCTTTCTCCGCAGCTTCGGCAGTGTGTGTTGTAGGGTATGCCGTGATCGAGTTATGTTATAAGCGGGCTATATTCTCCTTGACTTGGCACAACTTGTAAGCCTTCACCATCTGAGACCCACGGCTGCTAGACAGTGCGAGTAGACTCGGCCCCCAACAGCCGCCAGCGGAACACCGACTGTATTCGGCGAGGGACTGCCAAGAGCAGAGCCTTGCCTGGCCAATCCGTCAGCCCGCTCATTCCCCTCTATGTTCCTACGCCCGGGAACCCAGAGGAGAGTGACCTTGAGCGTGCCGCCCAGACGGTTGAGCGCGTCTCTGCACTGCCCCATCAGCCGGGAAGATGTCGTCGTTGAGTACAAGGCCTTGATGGCCGCTTGGCTGTCGGTCAGAATGGCTATGTTACGCTTGGAGCTCGAATCACGCTCCAGCCATCGACAGACTTCCAATATCTCCAGTACTTCCGCCTGGAATACACCGGCGAAACCTGGGAGACCATACGACTTGGATACACCGTATGTATTCGAGAAAATCCCCGCGCCGACTCCATAGGCCATCTTTGATCCTTTCGTAAAGAATACTGTGTCATAGTCTTGCAACACGCCGTCGGTATTCCACTTTGCCCTGGTTGGAAGGACCACAGCAAAGTTTCTCGTGAAGTTCAGCTTGCGTGTGACATAGTCCGTGGGGGATGCCCAGATTTCCCGAGGCATTTCATCTAGGATGTTGCTGTGGCCGTAGGACTTCGGTGCCCAGCATCCGGACTCACGTTGTGCAATCTGCCAAACAAAAACGAGAAAGCTTAGAAAGCAAGATTGATAAATTTCAAAGATATCAGTGTTTCATAATTTATGTAGCAGTAGCTTGAATAATAATCGTTGGCGCAACATTCCATATTGAACCAGGGCTTTGAAGACCGTAACGTTACACTACAGTAACTGCAGGAGGCAATGTAGTCAGCATTGCGTTCATCTGAGATTATTACCTTGATTTGACTCAGATACTCATTCACAGCTAAGTCGACTGGTATCCGACATCCAGTCCCGATAACAAATTCCTCTGCCACGAGTGAGATCTGAACCGCGATCTTCCGCTACGACAGCCCAGCGCTTTAACTGCTAGAGCCATCCGGGTACGCGAATAAGCAAGTTAAAAGCATAATTTCTTGTCAATTTTGTCAGTTGCTTGAAAAGAAGTTTAGCATCTACGATATTAATAACACGCTTGAATCGCCGAAAGACTGTATAAAACCACTTGTGAAAGATGATCAACATATATTATATGGAACTGAAAAAGATGCCCAAAATATAATAAAAGAAGGGAGTCAAAAACTCGCAAGAACTATAAATGACTTGCTATAACCCTTTGGAGCAATAAGCTAGGTTTTTGCCAATTTGGACAGTTCGATCGAAGCAGCACTAGGCTGTCCACCTAGTCGAGTCGCCTCCCCATTTCAATCTGATCAGATTTTAGATCACAAATTCGCTAAAAAACAATTTGTTTACATAATTGAGTGTAAGATAGGAATCTGTAATGGAATTTCAAAATTTAGCTTTTTTGCTTCAAGTACAACTTTACTAGAAATTCTTCTTCTTTTACAGCCAAATGGCCGACGAGGCTGATTCCGGAACCAGTAACACAACAGCTATATACCCACCCGAACCGCCTACAACCAATGAAGATCCCGATAATGAAAATGAAAAAGTTTCGGCATCGAACTCCAACTATGATTCCAATGATGGAAGTTCCCCTATATTCCGCTGCGAACGCTGTGATAAATTTGAAACACAGTCGCAACCATTGCTTTTGGTGCACTATGTTCAATGCAACAACACTGCAAATGCTAGTAGTAGTATTAAACAACAGGATGCCGAAGAAAATGAATTGGACAATTCGCTGGGTTCGGCGACCGTGTCGGAAAGCGAAAAACAACAACAGTCCCGAAAGTTGTTCGAATGTGATGTATGTAATATGAAATTTTCGAATGGTGCCAATATGCGACGGCACAAAATGAGACATACAGGAGTTAAGCCTTACGAATGTCGAGTATGTCAAAAAAGGTGAGGTCTAGTGGCTAAGATTTCAATTCAACCTTTAACAATTTAAATGACATAGTGCGTTACGTAATCCACATCTTTGGTTTTGGAAAAGACGTTTCATTTCAAAGAATGATGTGCGTTATAGTGGATTCCAGATTTCTCTTAAATAGAGCCCCATTTTATACTTGTAAATTCAAGTTTACTTTCTACTCGCAACTTCTTCAACAGAAAATTAAACTAAGGGCCTAATCTAGATATAAGACATCAATTAATTATTTCAAGACAATTTATTTTTCACTTCTTCCATTTTCCAGGTTTTTCCGCAAGGACCATTTAGCTGAGCACTTCACAACACACACGAAAACTTTACCCTATCACTGCCCAATATGCAATAGAGGATTCCAAAGACAAATTGCAATGAGAGCACACTTTCAAAACGAGCATGTAGGTCAACATGATTTAGTTAAAACATGTCCGTTGTGTAGCTTTCGAGCGGGAACGATGAAATCCTTGCGAGTTCACTTTTTCAATAGGTTTGGCAATGAAACAATTTTTTTTCCTGATTTGAGTGTGCATTATAAATTGCATTAAACTGGATTACACAATTTTTTTCCACAGGCACGGTATCGATTTAGATAATCCCGGACCGGGTGGCCCGTCCTCCTTACTATTAGCCTTAGAGCCACAGAATGCTGCACACTATTTGCCTTCATTAAGTACAACAGTTGCGCCTGCACCTAGTTATAGTGATAGTGGAGATTCCTTAAGATCTGCTGACAATGCAACACCACCAATGCATTTTCTTACACCACATGTAGAAATTTCAATGGCAGAAAATGCTGATTCATTTCATGTAAGTAGTTTATGATGAAGTGCTACATAAGAATTGTGAAAGGAAGTTGTGGAAACGTTAGAGGATGGTACATAGTTAAATTAGGCTTGAGAAGAAAATTAATGGAGGGAAAATGATTTTATTTTAGGAACAAATACGAAAGACAAGGAATCTTGTGATACTATCTAATTAAATGTAGCGTATAGAATACGTCAAACAGGTCATAACTATGCACTTGGATTTGATGTATATTTTAGGGGTATAGATCAATCTCCATAATCGAGTGAATTGACTTTTTGTTATTTTGAGGTAAAACCAATTGTGCGCTCTGACATTCGACTTTCACGTTTCTTTTCAATTGTATATTTGTGGCAAATAACGAAACATTTGGTATTACCATAGGGTGACACGGGAACTTCAAAAGTGCCCAATTCGACGCTTGAAGTGCAACCATCAAATGGTCCATGTGGAGGCTCACCATCATCACCTCAATCGGCCGATTCAAACTCAAATATTCCATCTAGCTCACATACCTTAGCTTCTTTAGTACAAAGTCCACGACCAAATCATTCCGAAGGACACATAACACCGTCAATCAGTTTGATTCCTATAAAACAAGTAAGAAATGTCATTTGAAGAGTGAGAGCACACCCAAGGACTAATCGTAATATTTTCATTCAGGAACCCACCAGTGAGGAGTATTCGGAAAATAAAAATGGAATTGCAAATTCTAGTGATCAAATTTCAGTGAACTCAGGAGTAACGAATTCACCAGAATCGGCAACGCCTACTAGTAGTTTAACATCGCTAATTAAGGTAAGTTCAAATTTTGTCAAGAAGGAATCTGCTGAGCAACAAAAAAATCAACTAGTTACTTTAAAAACTCTTTAGATCCATATGAAATTGTTAACATGTAATACAAGGTAGTAACACATTAGTAGATGGCTATACGGAACGGTTTGAACTCTTAATTATATTGGGGTTTCCCTTATCCTATTTATTCTGGTATTTTCATGATAGTTTTTAACGAATTCGATGGCAAATGTTTCAAGGCTACCTAGCATTCAATGATACTTCTCTTCTCATAACAGGAATTATGCTATGTGCTGATAAAGAAACATTTTAAAATATGCTATCAAAGCTAAAGCAGTCGCAGATATACGACAATAATAACATCTATGTATGTATAGTAATAATGAAATTTTTGTTTAAATTCCGAAATGCAAATGCTGGGCCATTGCCATCCTTTGCATTCTAAGAGCTTATGTCAGATGAAGGATTGCAACATTCGAATTAATGCTAAGCTGGACTATCTTAGCGGAAGGTCACTGCTCAAATCTCACTAGTGGTAGAGGGATTTGTTATCGTGATCTGGATGTCAGACACCAGTCGACCCAGCTATGAATGAGTACCTGAATCAAATCAGATTAATAATCTCAGGCAAGCTAAATGGTGACCACATCGCCTCCTACAGTATACTGTAGTGTACCGTTACGGTCTTGAATAAAGTGCTCTAACGCACTTTAAGGCCCGTGATCCAATATGGATTGTTGCGCCAATGATTATTATTATTATGAAGTGATATCAGTTCGAATGGGAAATGAATTTATAAGTAAAGGAAAGCAGCCGAAAAGGATCTTCCTCAAACGTTTATTGTTGTATAGAAAATCAGAATGATAAGAAGAAGGGTTGTAGATCAGGGAAAGAGATAAATGAAGTATAGTTGGAGTTACATGTAATCATGATTATGATGCCATTAATCCGATTGTAATCATAATTAACATGATGCCATGATTACGATTGTAATCATGTATCGATAATCGATTGTAATCATGTAATCGTTCAATCATAATCACTGTAATCATAATCATGCCATAATATGAAATCGTCATTAAATCATGGGCAGTGCCGTTTGTGCTTTACGAATCAGCTTACTGGGTTAACCTTTGAGCTAAGAAAACTTGCGGATAATTTGCGATAAGACAACATTGATGTCGTTAAAAACAAAAGCGATCGTGTTGAATACCTCAGCCAACAGAACTGGTCCCGTTCCTGGAGCTGGTAAAAGCCATTCGGAAAAGACGAATTGACATTTGCGCTTTACAGGAAACTCGATGGTATGGTACTAAAAGCTGCGGTATAGAGCGCGAATGAGGCAAAAATAGCTAAATGCTTCACTACTTTGGTAGCCCCGCCACTCAATATGATGTAGGCATTACCATCTCAGAAAGTTTCCGTAGTCTCGTTAAAGAAGTCGAGCGATTTGATGACGGGCTAGTAAAGCTCACCATTATATCAGCTGATTGTTCTATTCACATCTTCACCGCACACGCAGCATCAGAGACAGGTCGACCTGGTGTCGAACATGATGCCTTCGGGCAACTACTTGACATAGAGATCTGTAATGTGCCTACCAATGACTAGATCGTCATTGCGTGTGATTGTAATGGTCATGTAAGTGGAAAGGCAGACTACAATAGGTGCCATAGGAGAAAACGATCTCGAGCACGCAATGAGGGTGGTGACCATTGCACTTCAACATCGGCCGTTGATTGTTGTTTTGTGAATGAAGCCACCACCATCGTGTATTAAATGGTGGCGATTTCGTGAGAAAAGAAAAGAAATTATCCCATTTACGCGATTATTAATCCTAACGGATATCGAAGAATTGTGGAACCAAGTTAAAAACACGATCCGCAAATCGGATTATGCAACTCTCGGGTTCACCAAGCCAGGTAGGCGGTTCATTAACCGAGATAGTTGGCTTTGCAATGAGGATGTTCAAATGAAAGTCCATGAAAGGAAACGCGTCCACTGTAAGTTTCTCGACAAATTGACAAATTTACAATAATGCTAACTAGGAAGCAAAGAAAACCATCGCATTCTTGACAACCGTATTTACAATATCGTTCAAAAATCCGTGAATCCGGCTTTGTCAAGAACTGTGGAACTACTAACTCAATAGACGCTGCGTGGTTACTCCTGGAGAAACGCCACAAGAACTATCGCCCTCTTAACATTGTATTTTTAGATCTAGAGAAGACATTTGACCGTGTGCCACACTAACTCATCTGGCATACTCTGCAGTGGATTACTATGAATCGCAGAATAAAGCTCGATGTGTGGCGGATATACCAAAACCACTTAGTGTCTTTGTTGACGTTTTTCAAGGAAGCGCTCTCTCGCCTTTCCTCTTTGTTCCTGTTATGGACAGTGTCACGCGTCCAGCGCCCTATATACTGTTCTATGCAGACGATGTTTTTTTTTCTCATAACAAAGCTGATCTCGAGCAACTTGTTCAAAAATGGAATGATCGTCTCATCCAACATGGTCTCAGCCTGAATCTGAATATAATAGAACGACCAGCCCCAATGAAACATGCACCATAAGTACCAGCATTGAGCGATTTAATGGGTTATATATAGCTGTGAAGGCCGCCGATATCGAAAAAAAGTTGTTGCATATTCTTTAAATATATTATCTCAAGAATATTCTCACCACATTTATTAACGATGAGAGCATTAGGTCTGAAGTTATAGTTATTTATAATGCATTATCTCACTGCTCCATCCCAGTTGTGCATAGACTTTAGAACCTTCATCGCCGTATACACTGTTTGTACTACAGCCGCAAAAGAGGCGATAATGGCTTGTAGCCAGCATCCAATCGATGTTTTAGACTGTGCAGAGGGCATACTGTAAGGCCCTGGAATCCAAAACCGATGTAAATAAATAAGTTAAAAGTTAAAAAACACAAACTTGAAACTTTAAACGCGATTATCTCAGAATCGTGTTTTTGAAAAGTGCCTAAAAAACTATTGGTCTAAATTTTTACCACTTATTTATTATGATAATAGCTCAACAATGGATTTTCAATTCTTATAAAAAAATATTTTTTCAAGTAAAAAAATCTAAATTTTTTTTGTATATAATCCCTTAAATATCTTGGATCAATGCTATCAGCCAATAGTGAGCTGCTTTATTGCACCACGCATCGACACAACTTGGATGAAGTGTTTGTTAATGAACGCCTCAAATCCAAAATTTATCGCAGTGTCGTCCGCACTGTCGCAGTAGAGTATTAGACACAATGAACGACATCTCGTGGTAATGGAGACGAAGATGCGTTGGATCAGTACCGTTGCATGTCATGATCACATCCGAAATAAGAGCATCTGCGATCGATATATGGTTCCACCGATCGTGGAAAAATTGCGAGAGAGGATTCCTCGATGGTATGGACATCAGGTCTGATGAGGGGTGGAGCGATTTCACCCCGGCTCAGAATTTTTGGGGCCCGTAATAGAAATTCCAATGGAAAAAGGGATAATAGGAGGCCCGCATAACTTTTACACCGAGACCCGTATAATTTCCACCTTGGACCATGTTTTTCCGTGTAATTTTCATGCCGGGCGCGGATTTTGTCTGGTGGACATTTACTAACTGAAGTGACTTACTAAGATTGGTCTGAACATCTGGGCGATACGACCAAAGCGCTGGCTGAAACAACGATGACTTGATACGCTCGATGGTGATTTGACCGCCTCTCGACTCCATTCAAATCAGACCTTTGACTGAGCAAAATGGCTCAAACGTTCAAGACAAGCCGATCTTACTTCTGAACGAGAGAAAGCTGAAGAAGGAGTTTGACTTGTTGTGTGTGTGAAGTTTCTGCTCTAGATACCCCTGCACTGTTCACATCAAACACCATTGAAAAAATAATAACTACAATAATTCTGGAGAGCATTAAAGAATACCTCAAAAGCTTGGTTGACAGTGCAGACTGATTTTCGCTTTGGAACCTCTTGCCGCTAGCGCAACTATACCCTTTGAATCACTGGGAAGTAGTGTGCAGGGTTCAGATTTCCGCTTCACCTGCTCTTCATCGATTTCAAGAAGGCTTTCGACAGCGTCAACAGGGGTGTACCTGGAATGTAATGCACTGCATCTTGGTAAACTTTCTGCGGAATTTGAAGTTCAAAGCGGCGGCACCAAAGTTAGTTTCAGCCGACACATTAACAGCGCTAGATCCACCTTTGCTGGTCTGTCTAAAATGGGTAAATGCGTATACCTTAACATCCACATCAAGTTGAGATTGTTCCGCGTCAATGTTCTCTTTGGGCTTTTATATGGAAGTAGCCTTCATTAATACTTATCTTCGCCGTGTCATCGGTGTACTCTGGCTGAGAAAATGTGAGTTCAGCCAACTCAAAATTTGTTCTTTTGAGGAAAACGCGTTTAAAGTTTTAAGGGGGTCATGACGCGTGAACGCCTTTTTTTGCTTTTTTTAGAAATTTTTTGTGAAGATACAAATACGAATTTTTCACCATAGCTTTACTAATATCTTGATCGTGCATAGTAAGTTTTCCAGCCCGATCGCATAGTTCTTTATTGAAATACAGAGCAATTTATACACCCATCTCCAAAAAAAGGTGTTTTTCTGCTGCACGCTAGAGAGCGCTGCGATCAGCTTAAAAAAAAAGTTAACGGCATGTTAACGTACAGACGTAACTACAGTCCGCAAACTAGGATTATTAAAAAATATTAAAAGCTAAATTTTTGGTGCCGCATTAAACTTTTTTTTTGTGAATTTAGGTGTTTTTTCACGGCTTCTTTAATGAATAAAAAAACTACTGAATGAATCGCAATTATCCTAGTTTGCGGTTAAATGCGGTTAAAAAAGACACGCGTGCGCGTCTCCAAGAGTGTGGTACGTATCCGAAAAAAGCAGTTCCGATAAATCTGGAGAAGTCACGGCACAACAATTTCTTGCGGTTTCAGTAGTATGACTGGCATTGTGCCATCTAGGCACAGAGATTTGTATGCGGAGAAACTGTTTATAGTCCAACCAGATTTATCTTCGGTAATTACTAACTCGTCTGTCGTTCCATTGTTGGAGAGTCTGTTCTTGATAACTTGACCAAACTGAAGGGATCTGTGACCTCTACAGTAATTTTTGGAGTGCAAAGTACCCAACTGTGATCTGAGAAGAATCTCTGGCCATTCACTCCAGTTATCTACCCAAAAACCTCCATTATCGGTTAGTAGGGTGATCTCACGGACCTTCTCCCAACCGAGCTGGGGAAATTGAAAGTTGGTGTACTGCCCGTGTTATACACCGATAAGTTTGTGTTATTAAGAAAATTAAAGAGAGACTCACCTCGTTCGTTGATTTCTGAACTGTCCTAAGCCCTACATTGGCGCCGTAGCGTATCTACAGGTTAGCTTCCTTTGCGCTAGCGAAAATTCGCCAGTCAGAGTCCGCATACTAGGGACTGAGCGGTCCATTGTCTTCGGTGTGTGTCGCTCCACTTTGGCCTCGGGTTATATTAACACCTTTTCCAATGCAGGGAAGACGTTCTCTGGACTTTTGCTTCGGTTCATGCGCTTGCCTCTAAAACATGGCCAATATGCAAACAGAGCCTCATCAGTTGTATGATTCTCCTCCCAGCCTGACCCTACACACTCTTGGTCCGTCCAAAGACGGTTTTGAGCGGTCGTGTGAGGACTTGTCGAATTATGCAACCTTAGTCTCAAGCATAATCAGATCAGGCCGCTATATAAGGAAGGTAGCTCCTTTTTTAATTGCCACTTTCTTAATTCGATGTTGACGCAACTCTGATCTATTTTCAATGTTTTAGTATAGTATGCTTTGTAAATACAAAACGAAAAGCAAATATGATCAAATCAAGAATCGATTTTACAGTCATTCACTCGAATCAAGGAATCTGCTCTTTTTCTCTAGTTATAAGACGTAGTTGTACCTTCAATTCATTTTTACATTTGCTAAAGCCATAGCATCTTTGTTTCGTCCTTCTCTATATTTGGAATTTGTTTTTCAGGTGTCACCATTAAAGTCGCTTCTGCGGGAGGACCTGAAACGAAGAATCTGTGCACGGGCTAGCAACCGAATAACTCGAAATGGAGGTAATGTCAATAGTAATAGCGCGACTACGTCACCCGAAGCTGCGAGTTGCAACGCTGCCACAACATCGAATGGAGTTATCACGTCAACGGGACAAGAGGGCGACTTACTAGCACTCAGTCGAAAAAAACAACTGCAATGCTTATTCTGCGGAATAGAATTCCCTGATCAGACATTGTACTTCTTACACAAGGGCTGTCATAGTGAAAGTAATCCATGGAAATGTAATATATGCGGTGAACAGTGTAATAACGTTTATGAATTTAATTCGCACTTGTTAAGTAAAAGTCACCAATGAGAATAGAAGAATTATATTTTAAAATTTCAAAAGAAACGAACTAGATACAGTTTTAAAAAAGTTAGAAAAGGACAAAATATTTTAATGAACAAAGAGTACATGAAAGGGTTAAAAGTAGTTCAAAAACCACATTCCTTCTCCACTCCTCAAGTGAAAATGAAAAACATGATAGAAAGAGTTTACTATATATATGAGAGTATATTTTTACTAGTAGAATTAAAGATACATTAGTTTTATACACAAAGAAGAAAAACCACAAAGAGTACTTAATATATTGCATAGTAAATAATTTCATAGAAATTAAATGGTAAAAAGTACAGTATTTTTATATTACGAGAACCTGTAGAAGGTCTCTCGAGTCTTGCCTGATGTAAATTATGAAAACAAAAGAAGCGAAAGGAAATTAGGTGAAAAAAGATAAAAAGACAACAGGAAATTCAATTGACAAAAACGAAGCGGTAAAAGTTATCAAATGACCAAGCCACAATGTAGCTAGTAGGTTAATCAACAAATATATGAAAGTGAAGGCATTACAAAGGAACAGGATCAAAGTCGTAAAACGACTCTAAAAACCCAACAAAGCGATTATAAAAAGACGTTTTAGAAGATATTGTGTATGAGAACAAGAACAAAAACATTTCGAATTCCATTTTAATTTATGATTTTACGATAGTCTCTCCCTTTTTGGCAATTGGAAACGCAACGAGGGAAGTTTATGTATAAAAATTAGATGAAAGTTCTGTGGTTAAATCCGTCCAGAAAATTTAATTTTCATTTATTTTCAATCTTTGATTTGGCATTTTGCTATGTATATCTCTTATTTCCTTAGTTTGTATGAACATATGTGAATAAGTACTAGTTTAAACGTATACATATTTTTTTATTTTACTTTTTATTTGGGAGGTACTGTTATTGTGAATTCAACATGGATAATTATTATATAAATGAATGTAATAGGTAGTTGTTAAATTTGTTTTGTTGTATTCTAAGTAAATTTTATTGTTGTTGTACATTTGAAATATATATTACGAGAATTCCATAATTTCAATTAATGCTGCTTAATTTTGGGTTCCATTCTTTCGTCGTTTGGTATGTTTTTGCCGATTTGCATGCTAATACGAACGGTATACCAAATTTTTTATTTGATAGGACGGAAAATTTCAGTGATTTATTTTTTCGTTCGTATTTTTGTCTTTGTTTTACTTTGTTCTAATTTTACCCTTTAAAGAAAAGGGAAAATCTAGTAGATAAAGGTCTCGTTTCCCTTAGACCACCCGCCATTTGCCGTTTTTATAGTTCAAGTTATTGAATCATATATTTGAAAAGGTTTCTATTGTCATTCGAATTGATTTGAAGCTTATCCATTTCGCCGTCTTTACATGCTTCCTTTCTTTTTATTTAATTGCATCTGCGTGTCTGCCTTACAAAATTTACTGACGTTACCACGTCTTCCATATTTCAAACAACCATTTTAGAAATGCGTAAAACTTTTAATTTTGTGGAACACATGTTGGTACTTTGAGGATGACTAGATGCTTCTTTCCTTACTTGTGGTGGCAATTGGGAAAACGACAACCAGCACTAAGAGCTCCTCAAATAGAAGTGCGCTGCCGCTCAACTGAATAGGTTCAACATTCATGCGAAAGTGAAATAATTTTATTTGTCCAACCAATAGGACGCTTTCAGTGAAGAAAATTTTATCGATAGAGCTGTCAATAGAACATCACTCTTTTCGTTATATATTTGCCTTTTGTTTTCCCAGAAAGCATAACAAAAGTTATCATTATTTTCTGACTCAATTGAATGGATTCAGTAGCAATATTACATATAGGTAACAATTTCTGAGAAAGAAGAGATAATATGGGCGTGTATATGCTTTGCCAAAAAAATAAAATATTGTAGAAGGGGAGGGGATGCTGTCTTCTAGAAGTTTTGTATGATAGTTACAGACTTTAAATACTTTTTTGTTATATTGAATCGAAACTTAATTCTAATTGCGCCGTCCCACTAAGCATCAGATTAAATTCCTTTACCGAATGATGACATGAGTATGGCAGAAAGTGGACTTTAAGGGTTTATGCATCTGCACACTATCAGAAAGCATCGTTTCCTATACTACCAGTGGATAGGTATCTCAAATGGGCTTTCCCCAATACCATGCCTTGCCAAGTGATTCTCGGTAAAACTTGGATTTCAGTTACGCTAGTTTCATTTTTCTCGAACTCAATTTAAAATTTATGAATGCATCTTTCACTACTGAAACATAAAATATTTCTAACACAAAACAACGAATTTCATATTTTAAACGCCTATGCGCATTGCCTACATTGCCCTTATATCCTTGTTTTAGGGAGTAACCTGATTTTCTACATTTTTACATGCACAAATATGTTTTTCATTGTCCTTATGCGATCGTTTCCGTTTTTGTCATTATTATGATTGTTTGCAACTCTTCATTAATAATATTTTTTTGTCAATTAATAACGGATTATCCGCCGTAAGCAGCTAAATAACTTAGTTACTCGGGCCATATTTGTAACTCATCACATCAACCAAAACTTGTTAATCTATTTTTTGTCATTTCCCTCCGCTTCCCACAACTGCGGCAATTTGAGGCATATGGCAAACATGCTTACTACGAAAGATTTATAATATTTTTGGAAAACATTGCGAAACAATAGAAATAATAAGGGTTTCAATTTATTCTTGAAAGTACGGTTAATAGCGGTCACATGCACTTTTCAACTTTGAATGCTCTGCATGAATCTTCGTTATTTTTTTATTTCTCACCAATTTTTTAACAAAGAGTTTCTCACGAACTTCTCGGCGATAATCTGATTTTTTTTTGTGTAAAACAAAGCCTTATTAAAATCGGTTTATTGCCTGTCTGTCTGTCTGACACGCGCACTTTTCTCAAAAATGGTTGTGCCGATATCCATTTCCATACGTGCAAAAGGGGATGTTTTACTAAATGTGGTCATGTGGGGTACCAAATGAAAAGTCCCGATAACTACTTTTCAAAGCCGGCCTCAGCTCTTGATGGAAATGAGAGAGGGCTGGTGCCGGAAAGTGGTCATTTTTTTCACGGACCTAGAACCTACTCAACCGAAAAATTTGAAAAAAATCACAAAGCTGCCATTGTACCATACCTAGGCTCCGAAATATTTTCCATACCGATATCTGTTCAAATAAACTTAATTGGCTGCAAAACCCCGCTTAAGTTCATCCTAGAATCATGATATTTTATTTAAGTTATAATGAGAAGCATGATCCCACCTGCTGCTGGTTTCCCGATTTGGTATTCTCATCTTTTTGTTGGAACGTTTTTTTTAAAACGTTTATTTTGCCATCATCCTTAGAGCGCTAGGGGTGGGAAATATGAGTCGATAAGTCAACCGTGTTCGACTCACTCACTTTATTGATTTGATACAAAAGACTACCTCAAAAGGATCCAATATCAATATTCAATTCAAGCAGTTCGGTAGCTAGATTAAAAGCATGGACTAAACATTTGGTCGATTGAAATGTTACTGCTCTATTAATTTCTGGTGCGTGTTGATACCTTTGCATTTCGCTATTAGATTATTGCAATTTTAACGTTATATTCATTGATTTTGAAGAGGAATTTATAAGTCAGGGGAAATGCCTTTGTAGTTATTACAAGTCAACTTATTGCTTCTTTTGAATACTGGACATCTAATACCTTTTTCTGAGAATGGCCCCCTTAAAGAAATGATCACTTTCAACCCCCCGCACTCCCCACCTTTCTAACAAATGTCAGAACTAAGACCGGCTTCGTACTAAGTACTAACCGAGACCTTTAATTTGATACCCCACATGACTATATTTTATGAAAAAAAACTTTAAACCCCCCTTTTGCATGTATGGGGACACCCCCCTTAAATTCAACGTAACATAAAAAGATGTAACTCGCTATATGTGTGACCGTTCACAGTTCCCACCTTTCTACCAAGTTTGGTGTCAATCACTATAACGGTCTCCGAGAAAAATGCGTGTGACGGACAGACAGAGAGTAAACCGATTTTATAAGGTTTTGTGTTTACATAAAACCTTAAAAATGGGTGGCTCCTACAATTATATGACCAGCACCGAGAGACAGTTTTCAATGGCATTTACATACATCCGGGAAAATTTCAGTTCTAAAAACAATTGAAATGAATTTGCGCCGCAGGTATCTCTAAGTCCGGCTCGCCGTTCTGGACAAATGGATAATCTTAAATGTTTTCTTGGCATTTATGTTCATATCTGGCAACAAAACATCTTTCATAACTTCCACCTACTGTTCGCTGTTTGGTCAACAAAATATTGTATATAGTCCCAAGACCTTCAGCAGAAATGCAGCTCCATCCTCCTTATAAATTATATGTAAGAAGATGTAACTCATTGTATTTGTTTTACACAAAACCTTAAAAATCAGAAAATTCTTATGAATTGAAATTTTTAGGAAGGAAGTTCGCCAAATTTCAAAAGAGCAATTCTTTTGACCGCTAACCTTATTCCAGTTGTTTTGCTCTCGTGTGTAATGTATTCAGGTCGGAATTGGCCTTCGTTTAGGCATGCGTGGAGTCAACAGACAGTGTGTCAAAAAAGTACTCTTCTGCTTACCTTTTCCGTTATCAAGCTAGAATTTCAACAACAAAAATTTAATTCATGTCCCCAATATTTCTTTATTATCTATTCTTTAGAAATTAAATGAAAATAAGCATTTCTCTCCATTATTACAAGGGAAAAACAGAAACAAAAAATAAACGTCATCATTACACACCAATAAAGTATGCGTCTCTATGCATTTTCTCTTGAAATATTACTGGATAACGGTATATACCAAAACATTTTGTTGTGTAGTGAATCGGCATTGTGTTCGAATCTATTTAGTACTACATCTTAAAGCGATAGATTTCTCGTAAATAATTTTAAAAAAAACATAGGCAAAATGCGCCAAAAATAGCTGCTGAGATGAAGAAAGCGGTAGGTGAAATCGTATCGGGTGAAACTGTACGGAATGTTCTTCGTGAGGCTGGATATCACGGGCTTGAGCTCCTAAAAAGGTACAGGAATGATCCCCTGAACTTTTAGGAAAAAGTCGTCTTCACTTATGAAAGCAAATTCATTATATTTCAATCGGACGGTAAAATAAAAATATGGAGGAAGCTAGCAACTGCGAAATAGACGAGAGAGACGAGAATCTAATTCCTACAATAAAACATGGAGGAGGATTAGTGCTGGTATGGGATGGGGACTTGCACATTTTCGATGAGAATATGGATCGCAAACCTATATCAATATTTTCAAATGTCATCTCCACAGAAGCGCAATGCCAACTTACTACAGACCACAATGTATTGGTAAGTACCGTTATCTGGTAATATTTCTAGAGAAAATGCATAAAGACGAATACTTTTTCGTTGTGTATTGATGGCGTTTATTTTGTGTTTTTGTTTTTTCTTTATAATAACGGAGTGGAGTGCTTATTTTTCATTTCATTTCTAAAGAATAAATAATGGGGAATAATTCAGAAGATAAACTGAGTATTATTTTTTTATAAAGCAGGAGAATACTTTTTTTAAACATAATTTTGATGGCAGTGACAGTTTAAAATTGTCCATGTAAATCTTCGTTCAGCTTCTTCAAGTCTTTTACAATTTCTTCCAAAGCTTCTCTCCTTATTTTTTGTAGCCATTTTCACTACTTTCCTTTTAATTCCTTCAGAGATCATCACGTTGTGGCAGCGATATCGGCTGTAGGGTGAAATCAAATTATCGAAAATCTCGTTATCGTTTCATAATTTTGAATTAGAAATCAACAAACATTAACATTTACCATAAAACGCAAAATTTCATTAGAAACCTCAAAAGCGGTTGTGCGAAGTGGAATAGTTGGGATGAGAAATGCTGCTTCCGAAGAAGAGAGCAAAGAACTCGGAATTTATATGTGAAATGGCAGTCTCAAAAGCCTTATAACTGTTATTAATTTTTATTTATTTTTTATCCGATTTCTATTCTAGGACCGAAAGCTACCTCTCCTTTGAAATTACAAATTTCCAAGTTATTCTAATTATTTAGGGATTTCGCAATTGTACTATATTGTGAAGCTATTATCCACTATATACACGGAACGAAGGTTAGCTGTACTTTTGTTTTATGCCGGCATGGATAGTTCTGTTTCTTAAGAATAAATATAAATCAGTTTTGGGCTCCCAACAATTGGTTTCTTGATTGTGCGTTATTTTGTTTTTCTTCTTTCTTTATTTTACGCTAGCAAATTTAATAACTGATCAACTTCAAACTAAGTTCAAAGTCCCACAGAATTACTGGTTAATTCATATGATTTCTACTTTATCAACAAAAAAAGTAAAGAAAGCTACCAAGCAAATTGGAAAAACAGAATTTTGTATTCATATTAGAAGCTCTTTCACGAAAAATTAACGTTCGAATGAATGTAACAAAGTTAAATGCAGATTACAAAAATACAGGTGCCTTTTGTACAGTTTACAAAACATAATAAAATTTTATTAAAAGTGTTTGATATTCATTGGCATGTAAAGTACTTCAAATCAAACTAAGGATAAGTTATGATCTTTTAGTTAAAATTCGGAAACAATTGCTGATCGGATCCGTCCTTCAGAAAATCATTGACATTATTTTAGTTGAACAATTTAAATATCAATTTGTTGAATGAGTATTTGGTAAATAGCAGCGGCTTAAAGTTTTTATAACAACATACAACGAACTAAAATCACTTCAGCAAAGTAACGTTAATGATTATGACGAATTCTCCAAAAAAGAATATATGGGGATAAAAAAAAATCACAATAAATATTCATCAGATTATCAAAATATTTTCGAGAAAAAAATTTAACAACTTATGAAAGTATACAAATCAGGATTTGGCAATAAAGCTGCAAAGATTGTTTGAACAATATTTTCGGAAGTGGCATCATCTTAGACGGATCAGTTTCGACTTGCTGACATTATTCAAGGATTTAAACCTTCGTCAAATTAGAAAATGTGGTTTACCATATGCCGCAGTGAATCGCAGCAAGTTTCGAGCACTAAATTTTCGCCCATTTCATCAATTATGATTTTTATTAAATCTGGATTTTATTATTAGTTAAAGGTTGATATCTAAAGTTTTATAAAGTGAGCATCCACAGAGTATGGTTTGTTTTAACGTGAGTACCTGCCATTATCGAAATCGAATCAACGCTAAGAGGTCATAATTTTATATGAAAAAATATATATTATTATAGAATAGTGCAAAAGGAAACTTAGGCCTTTTAAAAAATTACAAATAGCTTAACTAGTTTTAATTCCATCGTTGTGATGTAAAATGTACTTTTTTGGTGATGAAGAATAATGTTTAACAATAAAATTCTCATTGGAATTCCCTAAATTAATATGTACTTACATATATTTGAGTCAATGCGTGCTTCTAGGAGTTGTGATGGTTAAAATAATCATCCGGATTGCCCTCAACCGTGAGGGCTGAGGTATTCCAAAACCTACATAAAAACGAATTGAGTTAGGTCGGCCAGCATTTAAGTGCAGTTCTATTGAAGTGTTCCGTCGACACGCCTCCGTGTCAGCCAGGTACGGGAATTGGCCGGGGGAGAGTCCTTTTGGGCACTTCAGTCCTTCCCAGGTCATTATTAAAAATTTCGGAACCTGGAAAATAAACACGCGCAAAATTATGCAAATAAACGAGATGGTACATGGGAAAATGAAGTATTATAAAACAACTGGAAGTTCGACTCTTCTGGTGTAAATGGTTTTGTTTTTTTAGGTGAGCAACCTCGAGTGTACGACATTTCAACTTGTGCATAGTTAAACATTCAATTGTTTACTATTTTCCAGAACTATTTACATAATTGATTTGTCCTGGAAACTACTGTATCGATAACAGTCTGCTTTCGTTAGTACCGCACTGAGAGTTGAATATTATCTAAAGCAAAAAATATAAAATAAATACAAACAAATTAGAAAACCTTAACAAATCGGAATAACGGAAGCTTGGTTATTCAGGTATTAAAGTTTTGTGTTCATCTTACTTTCTATGCAAGTTTTCAATTCATACATAGCTAAGAATACAAAATATTACTTTTTATGCTCCCCAACTCCAAGGTATAATGACGCACCTGACCACTTGGGAAGCAACTTACTTCCTCTTTTGTAGTCCACGGACGCCTCTTTTTTGGGTTAAACACCCAAAAAAAAGGAAAAAATTGACTGACAGTTTCGTCCAGGGCAGAAACAACTCATCAGACGCTGCCTCACCTCTAACCTGAAAGCAGCGTGACCCAGGGCAGTGGGTCCTAAAACTGAAGTCAAAAGGCATTATGATGCGTTCTGTTTCCAAATGTTTATACCGGACCTTTTGTATTTTGCGTAATGCCCTTAAATCACAAAAGTCACCCATCAAATTTCGTGTCAATCGCTATAGCCGTTTCTGAGAAAAGTATGTGTCACAGACAGATAAACAGACATTGAACCGATTTTACTAAGATTTTGTTTTGCAAACAAAAATCTACTCGCAAAAATAGCAGGAGAGCACATTTGGTACGCTCACGTCATTTAAGGAGTAGATGAAATTTGTGAATTGTCGAGTTCGAATTTGAGTTATTTTCCAATAATTATGCATGTCACGTGTGTAAACCTAACGGCAAAAAATTCCTACAGAAAGCGAACCACAGCTAGCGAGTATTATGGCACATAGCGGGTTGTCTTGGTATGACATACAAACAGAAGGAAGGAGAACGAGAATTGGACACTGAAAAGAAAGCTATCCTCGGAAGCTAGAATCAAGTTGGTAGTGGCTCCAATTCAAATCCCACTGCTGCTTCCAGTGAGATTTGAACCGTGACCTAAGGTTCTTTTACACAAAACTATAAAAACTGCTCAACAGCACGTGTGGAGCCATTCAATTCGCAACGAAGAAGAATCTTTACCTCATCAATGTTTCGCCTGCCTTAGGTTCCATATTAGAGAGCGATGGAAAAGGGGTCCTCAAGTAAAAAGAACTACTACAATTTTACTAAAAAAAATATAACATATATAAATTCAAATCGAAAGCAAATAACATAAGAGTAAACCTAGGAAGAAAGTAAGCAGCAAAGAAATTAGAAAAACCTATTGGTAACATAATAGAATGAACCTATACATAGGAAATCATCAAATTAAATGAAACTAAATCTACGCACATAACTTTGCTTTACTAACAATACAAATCGGAAGCGTATGTGCTCCGGGTCCTCTTGTTCGTTTATACACTCAGGACCCGCGGTATCCACCATGTCCAATTAGAAATTGGGTCAAGTTATAGTGGACATCTCCATGGCTGCGCGTGATCCAACGTTGGATATTTGGAATCAGCCCGTGCGTTTGCCTCTCTTTATGAGAATTATCCAAACGTTCTTGCCACACCCTAATTGTGCGCGCTCTTTCTTCTCATCATCGATCTTCGGTACTATGGTCACTACATGCTTTCCAATTGTATAGTGTTCGGATCTCCTCAGCCAAAATATCAATGGGCACCATTCCTGCAACTATGAAAGCCGCTTCATCTGAGTTGGTCGGAATGCGCTAGCCACTCTTAACGCACCCAGACGATGATCCAGCTTAACGCCGAGGTATTTGATGAAAGGCTTGGACTCTATCACATGCTGCCCCACACGAAACCGTAGAGTTTCTTTCAGTTTACGACTGTTGACCAGCACAGCCTCAGTTTCGTGTTCCGCTAAATCGAATCAATGTGATACCAACCAATCCTTGATCAGCCTAACCGAGGTTTCATATGCCCTGTTAAAATCCTGCGGGTGATAAGAGTTGCTTGTGGTGGAAGTTTGCTAGGCAGCAAATGGTCGCACATCATGTTCCAGATTAGTGAGCCCAGCACCGATTCTGAAGACACTCCGCCGGTTATCAAATATTTAACTGGGCCTACGTGAGTGTCATAGAAGAGTTTTCTATCCACGAACTAATTCCTGATGATTAGTTGAATATACGTGGGAACACTCAGCTGGTTTAAGGATCTTATTATATGCTGCCATTGCGCTGAGTAGAAAACATTCCACTCATCGAGGGTGATGATGGCATCATATTAGTTGGTACCACCCTGCCACCTTATACCTGGAATTACTTCCTCTGCCAGATTGAGTACTGCGTTGATAGCATCCACCGTTGATCGGCCGACATGCCTCCTGCTTCTTCTACAATTGGGAACAGCTTGTTGCATATAATACTCTCCAGCAACTTTCCTATACTATCCAGCAAACAAATGAGACGATACGACGATGGCTCTCCAAGTGGTTTACCACTCTTGGGTAACAGCATCAACATTTGTCTTTCCACTGAGTCGGGAAGATGCCATCTTGCAAGCAGATATTAAAAGTGGAAACGAACCACTCCGGTCTTGCTTTCATCGCCGCCTTCAAAACCATGTTCGGTATTCCATTCAGCCTGGGTGCTTTTTTAGCCCCTACCTTTTCGCAGCAAATGGTAAGCTCATCCTGTATTATACTTGGGATATTCGTTGTGAAATGCTCTCTTTCGACCGCAATAGTGCATTTGGGTACTTTATTAGTTGGGTGCTTCTTCCTTTCAACTTAGACATTACCGCGGTCTATAGGCTCTCCCCACAGGTTGATGTGAGTCTCTTCGCAGAGTTCTTTAAAGGAATTTCTTTTACTTCTATGGATTGCCTTCCGAAGCTCTCTTCGACTAGTTTTGTACCTTGCATTCCTCTGTGCAATTTCCTGCTCATCATTTGGCCGTTGGTAGTTTCTTTTCGCTTGCAGGCATATCGCACCTAGTTGCCTGATTTCGTCGTTCTACCACGGTTTCGGTGATTTGTGAGCGTGATTTCTGCCCCTGGCATAGAAGCATCACAGGTTGCGACCATGTTTCTGACAATTTGTTCAGATTATTCATTCGCTGTACCTGTTGGCGTGGAACTATTCCTAAATATCTCAATGAACGTTTCCACGTCAAACATCTTTGATCCGGCATGACTTTAATTATTTTAGATGCTCCATTCTTCCCCACTACACTAAACAGTATAATTTCATGATCGCTATGCATGTAGAGTTCACTAATTGGCCTGTTAATGTCCCTCATCAACGCACTGCTTAAGAAGGTAATATCTACCACTGAACCTATCCCCTATTTCCGGAAGGTATATATATGATGTTAGCAAGAACAATGTCCAGCGAAGAAAACGCTTCCAGCAATATGAGCGCTCTTTTATTAGAAACCTTGCTTCCCCATTCGATCGACTATGCGATGAAGTCTTCCGCGATGACAATTAGGGATCGTACACTTGCGTCTAACGCCAGTTCATATAACATTCACTCATATTCCACCCTTGCTGCACCTATAGACATGAACACCGTTAATTTTAGCTCTTACGAACCCATTCCCAAGCATTGCGGTCATTTCTTCAAACGGGTATCTTTCTGTCGTCCAAATTGCGCACTTTCCACTTTTGTCGGTGGCTCATACCACGTTATCTTTTCTGCTCTTGGACTGACTCGCTAAAAAGATCGTGTTCGGCCTCACAATGGTTGAGATTTATCTGAATAAATCTCATATACTGTTTGCTTTTAGTTCTTTCCAAGACAACGGGCATTTTCCGCTTCCTGCGGCGTAGCCCTTATTCCCAAAGCCTGCATCTTTACACAACATGCATTCAGGGTCTTTCTCTCAATTTCGTGCCAGGTGTCCGTTTTCGCCACACCGCCTGCGCCCGTCAGACCTATCGTGCTTGCTTGTGCAAGATCTGGCTATGTTTCTCCCGAATCCTACAGACAACCCATCCGATCTTCACTTTGCCAGCTTCAAGCAACTTTGCCCAAGCAGCTGACAAGCTAATGATTGCCTTTTCCGTGCCGCCGTATAATAATAATCGCTGGCGCAACAATCCATATTGGATCAGAGCCTTGAAGTGTGTTAGAGCACTTCATTCAAGACCGAAACGGTACACTACAATACACTGTAGGGGGCAATGTGGTCAGCACTGCGCTCGCCCGAGATTATTACCCTGATTTGACTCAGGAGCTCATTCACAGCTGAGTCGACTGGTATCCGACGTCAAATCACGATACAAATCCCACTGTCACCAGTGAGATTGGAACCGCGACCTTCCGTACGATAGCCTTGTGCTCTAACCACTAGCTATCCGTGCCGCCGTATGCTTTCCGTAAATTCTTTACTCCGTCGACATTGCCGTCTGAAATTGCCGCACCAGTTCTCTCCATATGTCCTCCTTCATCGTAATCTTTTCAAGGTCCCTACACTCCACAGTTATCTCGTGTGTTAACTGTCTTACCGTAACTTTTTCACCCCAGTTCTTACCGTAACTTCTTCAACCCAGTTCTGGTAGTTCAGCGTCCTTTCGTCCTGCGTCTTCCGAAGTTCCAGGAGTAGTTCTGCCTTCTGCGTTCTTCTGATCCGTGTAACATTGTCTCCCAGACCCCTTAGCGTCGGACCTACCTTGACCTTCCGCAGAATCTCAGCGTAAGAGAGGTCACTTATGCTTTCGATAACAATTGCATCCGAACGGGGTCTCCTTCTTTTTACCTGCTTTCTTTGCTTCACGGTTGTTTAAATATTTGCTCCCATTTTCTGGGATTTCATTTGTGGAGCCTATTTTGAGTCCAAACGTTGCACTCCTTCCGTTACTGGTTCCTTGGACCCTCGGCTTTTGTTTGGCTTTTAGCTTTACACAAGTATCCTCCATTCTTTCTCTCATCACGCCTTCTACAACTTTCCACTTTGGACTTGTTTGAGTGGCTCGTTCCGCCCTTTTGGTAGCATTAGGTAATTGTCGCAATGGAGTCACCGTAGGAGCTCGTAACTGTCGTGTATTTGCTGATTATTGATTCGTCGAACCTAACTCTCCCATTTCCCATAAAGGTTTCAAACAACCACCCTAATATGGCGATGAGCGTTATGCTTCGGCCTGACAAATTCGTATAGCGTATTCAGTATGTTGCCCATCTCCTTCAGGCAATTTTTCACCCTGAGTACTTTTGCTAGGACTGCATCAATTTTCTCATGGTTGGCATGTACCGCTTTCTGGGCCTGGTACAGCCTTTGCCCTAATCAATACTTGGTCGTCCATCCGTCTTCACGGACCTGGGTAGAGAACGCGGCATTTTACCACTTGGTTTAAAGGGATCCAGATTCGTTACCTCCTCTTTATCACTTGTTACAGTATTTACTTCGATGGTTCCATAATTAACAAGAATGGCGTTAATATCCTCTTTTTCCTTCAATAGTGTTGGTATGGCTCGCATATATTGAGTGCTCCTTTATATAATTCGTAGAACACAACATGACTACGAATCACATTGAGCGCAAATCCGCCTTATGGCCAGAGCTGAAAATGTTTTTTTGAGAATGATGGGGTCCTAAGTCCGCATCAACTTAATGCTGGACCGGACCAGATGGGGAGCAACTTACTCCCTTTTTCCTGGTCCACGGACCCCTGCACCCAAACTTTTCAAAAATGTCAACTGATGACGGCTTTACGGTTTCTTATCAGGGCAGAGGCAAATCGTCAGACGCTGCCTCACCTCTGCCCCATTTGGTCCGGTCCAGCATTAAGTTGATGCGGACTTAGGACCCCATCATTCTCAAAAAAAACATTTTCAGCTCTGGTCGTTGAACCGATTTTTATAAGGTTTTTTTTCAAACAAAGTCTTAAAAATGGAGACGCACCTCGAAAATACTACGCTGGATTAATACTGCAATAGTTGGTATAATAATTACCTATATGACGGTAATATGATCAGAACCCAGAACAACATCCCGGGAGCTACACAAACTTCAAAAACTGGCTCATGTGTGTATCATTTAGGTAATGAGGACATGCCTAACGGCATTGCTGGAGCCCCTTCTAGAGTTAACTCTTCTCTATCGTCACAAAGAGATGTAGGCAATGAGGGCAATATTCAAAATGTCCGGGGGTATCAACCAAGCGGAGAGCTGACAAGAGAATGAGGTTTCATTTCGACACGTAATTTGGAACACGATGGAGGAACAGAGCAAACTGGGAGAGCGTGGCAGTTACCTATTGCTTAAACCAGCAGCTGATCACCTGATAGACTCAAAGGTCCTTTACAGCGTAGAGAGTGCGCTCCAAGGTCATTGATCCAAGGAAGACGTGCTGTGAATCAATTGGTAGGCGCCATAGATAGATGGGCCTCCTTCGATCTCCAAAGGAATTATAGTGGGTAGAACATTGCTATTTTGACAGACAGTTCTTAAATCTCTTAGGTCCGACCAGATGAATTCTAAACTGGTGTGGGAATGCCTTAAGAAACTGGATATGCTCGGCTGGCACAAAAAGATTTGGATACTCGGTGTTCCAAACCATATTGGGTCAGAAAGCAAAAAGCAAGCAGATGAGATGGCTAGAAATAGAACAGGAATACCGTTATACGAGCGAGAACCCTTCTGTGAAATCAGAAAGGGATACCAGGTTATGAGGCTAAGGAAAGAAGAGGAACGGTTGAGAGAGCTATACTGGAGAATTTATCAGGAATGAAATAGCTCAGGGTGTTCATAGGGGCACACGAAACCAAAACCCAAAGGATTGTTTAAATCTCGCCAAGAAGAACCATTAAGAAAACTTATTGGTCTTTCTTTTTTTTCTCTTCAGCCTTTGTCCCGTCCGCTTGTCGGCTCGTCGTGATCGGTTTCGTCATTTGGCCCTATCGAATGCCTGATCTGGGTACAATCTCGAGACTTTTAAATCCCCATCCAGTGTATCAAGCCACCGTTGTTTAGGTCTGCCTTTTGGTCGTTTACCATCGATTTCGATGTACAGGCCAATCTTGGCAAGTGAAGTCCCGTTAGCACGAATTGCGTGACCATCAAAGTCGCCTCTCTGGCAACTTTTCCACGATCGGTGCAACCCCATAACGATCGCGGATATCCTCATTTCGGATGTGATCGAAAAGTGTTACGCCACTAGTCCAACGCAACATCTTCGTCCCCATTGCCGCAAGACGCCGTTTATTGTCTTTTATAGTCGGCCAACACTCAGAACCATAGAGAGCGACGGGACGGACGACATTGCGTTAAATTTTAGATTTGAGACGTTCGTTGATACGTCGATCACAAAGAACCGCTGACAGTGATTGTGCCTGTTTCATGGAGATCGGTTGTCAAAAATTCAGTTTTGTTTAGATTCAATTTGAGACCGTGTTGCATGAGGCGATCATTCCATTTTTGGACAAGTTGCTCGAGATCATTTTTCCTATAGATGCTAGATTGCTATAGATGCTAGAGGGCGCTTCCTTGGTGAACACCAACGGAGACACGAAGCGGTTTTGATACATCCGTCATACTTCGAACTTTACTTTTCGGATCGTGATACAGCAATTGAACCCAGTGCACGAGTTCTTCTGGCACTAAGTGTTGTCGTAGAGCATACCAGATGAGTTCGTGTGGCACACGGTCAAACGCTTTCTCTAGATCCAGAAATGCAATGTAAAGAGGGCGACATTTCTCATGGTATTTCTTCATGAGTAACCGCGCAGCGTGTATTGCATCAGTAGTTCCGGAGTTTTTGTGAAACCCGGCTTGATTCACGGTTATTTCAACGATTTCGCGAATACGGTTGTCAAGAATGTGTTCAAAAATCTTCATGGTATGGAAAAGTAACCGGATCGGACGGTAATTTGAACATTCTGCTGGAATACCTTTCTTTTTCCATATTGGAACAGTGGTACTTTTTTGCCAGTCAGATGGTGTTCTTCCTTCCTGAATAACCCGATTAAAGAATTCACTGAGCCACAGTGTTGGGTCCCAGCTATTCGCTTTCCAGAGCTCAGATGCGATGACGTCAGGTCCTGTGGCAAGCAACGGCCGATATTGAGGTGCGATGGTCTCATAGGGAACGACTTTGCAATCAGTGACAGTGGTAAAATGTTGGCGTCTTATGAGAATATAGTCGATTTGCGTTTTACTGTTTCCACTATAAAATATAGGAATATGAGAGAATCGTTTGATGAACCATGTATTCACAAGTACAAGGTCATTGGTGTCCGCAAAATCGGTTATACGCTCGCCACCCTCATTGCGCGCTCCGAACCTTTTCCCCATGGCACCTGTTATCGTGTGCCTTTTCACCCACATGACCATTAAGGTCGCCGGCAATAATAATATAGTCGTGAGCAGGCACGTCGGAGTCGGAACGGCTGGTTTGACGATGAATGTAAGCTAGCAACGGAACGGAAGAATGCCGCATACCGAGTAATGTTGCATTCTCAAAGAACGCGGGCACGCGCAGAGACTTATCACGAACTCCGTCGAGCGGAGAAGCGACTTCACAGACGGAAAAAGGAAGCCTGGGAGAACCAACAATTCTGTGAACTAGAAAAGTACAGGGAGCAATCGCACCAGGCGCGGAAGTTTTACCAACAAGTCAGCAGGATGAAGCCTTATATACCTCGATGCTCATCCTGCCGAGACAAAGAGGGAAATCTGATTTCCGACAGAATGGGCATATTAGAGCGATGGGTTGAGGACTTTGATGAGCTACTGAACAACCAGAACATCGGCGAGTTGGAGGTCCCGCCAACTGAAGACGACGGACAAATACTGCCACCACCAAGTTTAGGAGAAACAGTCCGTGCAATTCATCGGCTAAAAAATCATAAGTCGCCAGGAGCCGATGGAATTACCGCCGAATTGGTTAAATATGGAGGCGACCAGTTACACCAAGTGGTTCTTCAACTTGTGCTCAAGGTATGGGACAGCGAATCAATGCCTGACGATTGGCAGCGAGGCATAATCTGTCTCATACATAAAAAGGGAGATATCACACAGTGCAGCAATTATAGAGGTATCACGTGTGTGGAGTTGCCAAATCTCCCATCAGGCGCGTCCCTTCGTGCGGATAAGGGAATGCTCGGCGAATGTGTCATGGCCATGCACATGCACGCATCCGGAGATGTGCGTGTATGGGCATGTTTATGCGCAGGCCGGGTAGGTGGGAAGTAAACACCCACCCGTGGATAAAAATTGGCTATGGGAAGGATACCCAGAAATAAAACCAAACATGGAGGAGCAGAAGAAGAATGAAGTTACGGTGCAGGGCTTCGGAAACCCAGTGCCGGCGGTTTTTGGGAGTGAGCAAGCGGGCTCCCGGCCGTCGATATCCAACGACCGCAGTGCCTCAGTAGTGGGAACCTTGGCTACTGTGGCATCTAATGTTACAAGCGTACGGGAGGAACTTGAACTGACTCCAGTGATGGATCCGTTCAGAAGGAGCTCGATTTTTCGCAGATCCCCTCCCACACGGGCACACGCCCCCACGATCGCTACCCCCAGTGGGAAGCGTATAGCGGGAGTCTTCGATGAGGAAGAATCGCTGACGCCGATTCACCCGAGCGATGTTTTGGGCAATGATCAGTCTGGAGCTGCCTTTACTGCCCTCGGTAAAAAGATCATGGAGCTGTGTGAGTTTATAAAGGAGCGCAGGAACATTCACCAAAATATAAGGGCCATGATAAGAGGCATCCGTTTGACGTACGGCAAGGCCCAGGATGAACGAGTAGGGAAGTCGCCGATTGGAAAAGTGAACCAGGCAACTCAAGTAACGCCGGTTCAAAACACAAAAGGGGAGAAACCGGGGAAGAGGCTGCGCGAGAAGTTGAATGACTCAACAGGCCAGCAAACCCCGAAAAGAAAAAAGGACTCAACTCCCAAAAAGGCGGAAGTCATGAAAAGTACGTCTGAAGCTACCAGGGAGAATACTGCAGTGGCTACCTCGAGAAAAGGGATCGAACCTTCAAAGGCGGATGCGGAAGCTTGGAGGAAGGTAGAACCGCGGAAAAGAAATTATCGGAGGAAGATTAGACCGGAGGTGATTTTCATTTCCAAACGAGGCGAAGGGTCATACGCCGACATTCTCAGGAAAGTGAAGGCAGACCCCGAACTCACCAATTTGGGAGACAACGTCAGCCGTATTAGACGGTCGCAGAAGGGAGATCTTATGTTGGAACTTAAGAAATCCAAGGATGTAACCGCGGAAAAATTCTTAAGCCAAATCGGGAAGACTTTAGGGCAGGAAGCTGACATAAGAGCTAGCAGGCCGGAGATCACTATAATCTGCAAAGATATAGATGAAATCACGACGAAAGAGGAGGTTCGCGAAGCATTGGAGAAACAGTTCGATCTTGCCGGACTACAAGAGTCAGCGGTGAAAACGCTAAGGAAAGCCTATGGGGGAACACAAACCGCCATCATCAGCCTACCAGTGGAGAACGCACTCAAACTGTTAGCAGCAGGGAGAGTGAGAATAGGCTGGGTTATGTGTCGCCTTAGGGAACAGGTGGCGTTAAAACGGTGCTTTAGATGCCTTGGCTTTGGTCACATTGCGAAGTCATGCACTAACCCAAATGACAGGTCAAAGCAATGCAGGAGATGCGGAGTGGAAGGCCACATCAGCAAGGACTGCGGAGCTGACCCAAATTGTCTACTGTGCAAAGGAAAGGAGGGTGTGGACCATCGGCACATTGCAGGCAGCAGCAGGTGCCCGGAATACAGCAGAGCCCTTAGCACAAATCGCAGATGAGGTTGATACAAATCAACCTCAACCACTGCGAGGCGGCGCAGGCTCTACTCGCGCAAACCATCCGCGAGAAAAACATCGATGTGGCCATACTAAGTGAACCATACCGAAACCGCGGTGGTAGCGTTTGGGTCAAAGACCAAACGGGCCAAGCAGCGCTGTGGACTTGTGGAGAACAAGCCTTCCAGGAAATAATGGAGCACCCGGAGGAGGGCTTCATCAGAGCGAAGGTGAAGGGCATCCACATCTACAGCTGCTATGCTCCACCCAGCGCTACACTCGTCGAGTATGAGCGGATGCTTGCTGCTCTTGTTTTGGATGCAAGAGGACGTTGGCCGATCATAATAGGAGGCGATTTCAACGCGTGGGCTCTTGAATGGGGCAGCCGGATAACTAATGTCAGGGGACGTGTTCTCCTCGAAGCATTCGCGGAGCTGGACGTGGTACTGGCGAATGTTGGGTCTTCGTACACTTTCCGGGGAAGGGGCCTGGGGTCTATAGTGGACCTGACATACGTGAGTGCCACTTTAGCCAGTAGAATCGCTTGGCATGTCAGTGAGGACTATACTCACAGCGACCACCAGGCAATCTGCATAGAGATCAAGGGCGGATCGAGCTCGAAAAAGAGTTTTCGCAAAATGCCGGGTGGTATGCTTGGCTGGACAGTGAAAGCTTTCGAGGGGGACACGTTTTCCGTGGTGCTCAAATCCGACATATCCCTGAATGGTACGGCTGGAGAGAAAGCCACCCAGATCACTCGATGGGTGACGGAAGCATGCGATGCTACTATGCCCAGAAGGCGATTGCTCCCCAGTAGGCAACCCAACTACTGGTGGAACAATGAAATCGCAAGTTTGCGAGCCGCATGTTTTCGGGCAAGGAGGCTTTGCCAGAGACTCAGGGGAAAACCCGGTGGCGACGGTCGAGAGGAGGCACACAAGCAATTGCGCGGCCGCCTAAAGGAAGCCATTCGGAGGAGCAAAAAGAACTGCTTCAAACAGCTGTGCGACCATGCCCACATAAACCCTTGGGGCGAGGCTTACAGAGTGGTGATGAAAAGGCTGCGGAAATCACCCCAGGTGACCTGTCCGCGCCTCCTGAAACAGATTGTTACCACTCTGTTCCCTCACCACGAAAATAGGGGAAGGCAAGTTTGTGTCCAGCCAAATGACGGCATAATACCGCCTGTAACTGTGGAGGAGCTGCGGGAAATATGTGGTAGGGTCGGTGACAACAAGGCCCCAGGTTTGGATGGCATCCCCAACCGAGCTTTGAAACTGGCAGTGAAGACTAGGCCCGACCTTTTCGCCAACACCTTCGAGGCGTGCCTAAAAGAAGGAATATTCCCTGCCCAGTGGAAAAAGCAAAAGTTGGTGTTGCTTCCGAAGCCTGGCAAGCAACCTGGAAACCCAGCGTCGTATCGTCCTATCTGCCTGTTGGATACAATGGGGAAGATGATGGAGAGAGTCATCTACAACAGACTTCTGCCCATCGTCGAAGCCAGCAATGGTTTGTCGGAACGCCAGTTTGGTTTCCGACGAGCCCACTCTACGGTGGACGCAATTGGCATGGTGGTAAACCTGGCAAAAGGTGCACTGATTTCTGGCGGCTGCTGTGCCGTGGTGGCGTTGGATGTCAAAAACGCATTCAACTCGGCCAACTGGAATAGAATTAAAGGGGCGTTGGCTGACATAGGTGTCCCCGGATAGTTAGCGAATTTGGTGGAAAACTACCTCTCAGAGAGGACTCTCTGGTACGGGACGGATGAGGGCCCCAAAGAGTACATTGTCACAGCCGGGGTACCACAGGGATCGGTACTTGGTCCCCTGTTGTGGAATATCATGTATAATGGGGTGCTTGCTCTTCCCGTCCCAGAGGGGACTACGATTGTCGGCTTTGCTGATGACCTAGCTGTGGTTGTTGCAGCAAAACACCCAGAAGATGTGGAGGTTTACGCAACGGAAACAGTGAGAGCGGTAAAGTCCTGGCTAGAAAAGGCCGGGCTGACCTTGGCGGACGCGAAAACGGAAGCGGTCTTGATAACGAAACGCAGGAAAAATAATACTGTAAAAGTGGAGGTCGGTGGACATACGGTCGTATCAAAGCCGGCTATCAAATACCTGGGGGTAATAATTGACACCAAATTGAGTTTTAGGGAGCACCTAGAGTATGCATGCCAAAAGGCAGCCAGTGCCACCACGGCACTTGCAAAAATGTTGCCAAATATTGGTGGGCCGAAACATTGCCGGAGGTTGGTGCTAGCCGGAGTGGTGCGCTCCATCCTGCTCTACCCGTCGCCTGTGTGGGCAGAGGCGCTTGCAAACTCTCAGAGACGGAAGCAGGTGGACTCGGTTTACCGGCGGATGGCTTTGAGGGTTTGCAGTGCTTTTAGAACCACATCAGATGAGGCAGTATTGGTGGTGGCAGGCATGATCCCGGTTGACATTCTGGCCAAAGAAATGAGTGTCCTGTACAATGCAAGACATATGGAGGGGCATGCACAGCGTAGAAATGCGGCAAGGCCAGAGTCGCTTGATCTCTGGCAACGCAGATGGGACGAGTCTGCGAAAGGTCGGTGGACGCGCAGGCTCATTCCCAACATTAGGGTGTGGCTTGAGCGAAAACATGGGGATACCAACTACCACATTACCCAGTTCCTCACGGGACACGGTGGTTGCTACAGGCAGTATCTGCACCGCTTTGGGTTGGATGACTTTCCGAACTGTCCCAGATGCGATGGCATACCGGAGGATCCAGAGCATGTGATGTTTCACTGCCCACGATTTGCGATGGAGAGAAGGAGCTTAAACCAGGTGCTGGGCAGGAGTGTGACCCCGGAGAGCTTGGTTACTGAGATGCTGGAGTCCGAGGAGAAGTGGCTTGCGGTTGGCTCCGCAATCATCCAAATGCAGGAGGAGTTGCTGAAAGAACAAAGAAGGAGGAAAGCTGCAAATAGGAGAAGGATGAGTGCCTAAGGGCAAACCTACCCCGCGAAGTAATACCTCAATGGTGGTCCCGCGGGGCTGGGGCTGGAGAGACCGGGGGTGGTTTTTAGTGGGTGTGAATCCCACACGCGCCCGCTGTTGTTCCGCCGTTCGGGCGGCGGAGCTGCGGCGGACGTGTCTTTCTAAGATTTTCCACCTCCGTGTACGCACAAAAAAAAAAAAAAAAAAAAAAAAAAAAAAAAAAAAAGAGGTATCACGTTGCTGAGTACCATCTATAAGATATTCTCCACTATCTTGCTAGGCCGGATAGCCCCATACGCCCAGAACATCATTGGCCCATACCAAAGAGGCTTCACTCCAGGCAAATCAGCAACAGATCAGATTTTCTCTCTGCGGCAGGCGATGGAAAAACTGTTGGAATATGGACAACAGTTGCACCATCTGTTCATCGACTTTAAAGCCGCCTATGATACCATAGCCAGGGTAAAACTGTACACGGCCATGAGAGAATTCGGTATCCCGACGAAATTAATAAGACTGACTAGGCTGACCCTGACCAATGTGCGAGGCCAGATAAAAGCAGCAGGATCACTCTCAAGACCATTCGACATCAACAACGGTCTACGACAAGGGGATGTGCTATCATGCGTCCTCTTTAACCTGGCCCTCGAGAAGGTGATCCGTGATGCTGAGGTGAATGCAAGAGATACGATCCTCTTCAAGTCCACCCAACTACTGGCCTATGCTGACGATATCGACATCATGGGAAGAACCACCCGAGACGTTCAAACTGCCTTCATCCAGATCGAGCAGGCGGCGCGAAATCTTGGGCTGCACATCAATGAAGGCAAGACAAAATATATGGTGGCAACGTCAGCACCGAAGACGAATCAACTAACAACATCAAACCGCATTGGTCAAACGAAAACACGAACAAGAATAAGGATAGGGGAATACAACTTTGAGACCGTTGACAATTTCTCCTATCTAGGGTCGAAAATCACAACCGATAACAACTACGATGATGAAATCCGCGCACGGTTGTTGTCAGCCAACAGAGCCTACTTCAGCTTACAAAGACTGTTCCGCTCGAAACGTCTCACCATAGGGTCAAAGCTCTTACTGTACAAGACTATGATCTTGCCAGCCCTCATGTATTCCTCGGAAACTTGGGTTCTTAGCAAGAAAAATTGCGAACTCTTGGCCGCGTTCGAGAGAAGAATCCTCCGAAGAATTTTTGGCCCCCTACATGAGGATGGACGATTCCGTAGCCTACACAATGACGAAATCTATGAGCGATACCATGACCGTCCGGTTGTGGATAAAATCCGGCTCAATAGGTTACGGTGGGCGGGTCACTTAATCCGTATGGATGAAGATGATCCCACCCGAAAAGTCTATAAGGGCAATATCTATGGTAGGAAAAGAAGACGAGGCAGACCCTGCCTAAGATGGAGCGATGGCGTGGGCCAGGACGCCAGACAGCTTTTAGGGATATCGAATTGGTGCACCTCGGCGCAAAACCGGGATGTCTGGAGTTCCTTATTAAGGCAGGCCCAGACCGGATACCGGTTGTTGCGCCGTTGATGATGATGATGAGCAGGCACGTGACAAGTCTTTTCATCGAGAAGTTGCCAGAAGGCATCTTTCTCGGCACCATGTCGACCTGTCTGTGGTGCGTACGCAGTGAAGTGAATAGTGCGATCAGCTGATATAATGGTGAGCTTCATCAGCCGATCATCAAATCGTTCGACTTCTTTAATGGCATCACGGAAACTCTCTGAGATGGCAATGCCAACACCATATTGAGTGTGTGAGTTACCAAAATAGAGAAATTTATAGCCATTTTTACCGCGTTCGCGTTCAATGTCGCAGCTTTTGGCACCACACCATCGGGTTTCTTGCAGAGTGCAGATATCAATGCGCCTTTTCCGAAGGGCTCTTGCGAGTTCCTCGGTCTTTCCAGTTAGGGTACCAACATTTAGCGTGCAGACACGTATTTGTTTTGTTTGGACTAACCTGCTTACGTCCTGACGCCGTCCATGCGTCAAGAACCCTTGCCCATTTCTCGACAGGACGGGGCCCGTCCTGCCGCGTCGACTAAGGTGGACGCGCTAGCATTTTTCCGAGGCTTATAACTCAATCCGATCATCATGTTTCTAACGACAATGTGTGGATTTTCTTGGTCGGCCTGTCACGGGACCTGTCACCAAGAGAGATCAGGTAGGATTTAGCATAGTGGAATATCTCCACTATATTCTATTTATCTCTTTCCCTGATCTCAGCACTTTATTTTTGTTTCACTGAGGATAGTACAAAGTCCGTTGCCTCAAACCCTAATCCTTTACCTGAGCTTGGGACCAGCATACTATGTTAATAGCATGGCGGAGTTTTAAGAAAACATACTGGTATTTGTAGACCAAACTACTAGGCATATTCGTAAGGAGAACGACGATATTTCCTTCCATGTTTTGGGACAGTATCCAACACTTGTACAAAGTAGGAGTACCTAGGAAAATCTTTAATAAAAGATGCCTGACTAAAAGATCTGGAAATAGGCTAGGATTGGCATACTACAGGTAATAGGTATAACATACTATACCATTATAAATGTGTCGCCTAACACAAAGCTAGTACAGCTTATGACGAGAGTCATGGAAGGGTGGCATACTACCTTGACGAAGTTCTTGTTTAGGGGTTCCAACACCTTAGAGTCAATCCGCTTATAGGGAGGCATTCTCTAACGGGACTCGTTGAGTCTTCTATGAGTTTTTATGACTCCTGAATGATGGTTAGAGTCATATGTACTAAGTGCAACCAGATATAACTAAAAAAAAAACCCTCTGAAAAAGGCGGTGAATATGGACTATTATGTTCAAATGCCGAATGCATTACATGCCTTGAAATCCCGTGTCCCGTGTCCTTTTACTTTTATAACAAGGGGCAGCACGTTCTTCTATGTAAATTGCCCTTTGCAGGGACGTACCGATTTATGGTTGTAGTTACTCAATTTAGATCCCTATACAGTAGAACACTGATTTATACTATCTGCGTCAACCCTCACGAAGTTATTAAAACTGTAACAGACTGGGATGTGCAATGAACGAATGCAGAATTTATCGTCGTACGTTAAAAAGTAGAGTTCAAGAATTCAATTGCTACGAATTGCAGATTGCTTTTCAAATAATTAAACTGAAGGACGCGATCATTGATTTGAGAAAATAAGAATGTGCTCGGTCGATAAAACTTATAGTATGCATAGGGTTTAATACATTTTACGGATGGTGATTTCTAGATCCCACCACCGTTTTGACATTGGTAGCATAACATAAGAAGGAATAATGAAAATACTTTATTTGTTTTGTTCGAATCAGCACATTAAAGGAGCTATTTTCAAAAGAATAGAACTTAATTACAACCAATCAGGTTATTTCCATACTACATAGTATCATTAAATACATTCAGAAACTTTGTATCTTCTTCGATATTTCAAGATTTTTAACATATTGATTGTCGGCAGTCTTCAAAAACGCAACTGAAAGGGAAAATAAAAAATACATTAACTGTACAAAAGGGGCTGGTAAGCTTACGTGAAGAGGCACCCTTCCCGTTACTTTTTACATAGAGTCGGCGTGATGTTTCTGGTAAATGGTATCCATCTCCCGCATTGACTTCGTCTAAAGCAGCATTAAGGGAGGCATATTCTGCAGCAGACATTACTAAAAAAGGACGGGTCAAGAATACAATTGAAAAACCTTCAACATGTTACCTTTCAACTTAGGGTCCATGGCAATCCATTCCGAATTTAATACTTGTTCGGCCGTGAGGCGCTTCTTTACATCAGGCTCCAAAAGACCTTTCACTAACTGTTTTACTTGGGGGGAAAGGGACTTTTCGTATTTACTACGAAATTTCCAAGTTTTCGATTTCTGCAACGTCAGTAGTAGTTTACGATTCTCCTCGGTGAAGGGGTTCGCTTTATTAAGCATCGTAAACACTGCAATGCCAAAGGACCACATGTCAGCAATTTTAGCTGAATAAGGTATACCGCCTATAATTTCAGGTGGAGCGCAAGCCAGTGTGCCGCAAAACGTTTCACTTTTCACCTGCTTGTTCTTGGCATCGATCACGTACCTACGCAGTAATAATTGGAAACTGAGGTTGCACATATCAAACGTAATTAAGTTCAGATTTCTAATATAATATATAATCCTAACGTTGGAAATACATATCTGTTTTATTTTTTAATTAATTGTGTGTGTATGGTGGGGGCCCATTGTGGGGGCCCATTGTACTTAATTAATTAATTGGTGGAGACAGTAATTTTTCTAACTGTGCACTTATCGATATTTCAAAAGCTAGATGGTCGCTTCCTCAGTGCCTTTTACAATTTGGGTATAGGTAACCAGTACGTAGTCCGTAATGCATACGCATTTAGAATGTTAAACTGTGTGTGTGATGTTGATATTTACGGTTTTGGCTTGCAGTAAATTAACAGCACTCTCGACCTTTCCAACGAATGTCAAAATGAAGACCGGCTTCGAAAGTACTAATCGATACCTTTTATTTGATACCCGACACGATAATGTGTGGTGAGAAAAACTTGTATTATGCAGACAAGTACTAATTAGTGACGTTGCTTACATTAGCTTCATCGATTCTACACTTTATAACCGAATCCAGCCTAAGGTGGGTGGGTTTTTACTTATTTTTAAAGGAACTTCTCTCTACAACCAGTTTATTTTGTCTAAAGTGAACTGCAGATCCTCAGCATTCCTAAAACATTATTAATTTTGTGTGACTGGATGTTGACATGGGATTTATTTTGAGTGTAGGTTGCGTCCTATTTGTACGCAGAGACATTGCAGGAATTCTGCATAATGAACCTAAATGAGTCGTTAATAAGTCACAAACCAGGAATTTGTCGCATCCCTTATGAACTGTTTCATGGATCTAGTTCGTAGTGAATCCGTCCTCACTTCAATGTAATAGCGATACTTTATGTCTTAGGGTACAGTAATTTCAAGCGAAAGAGATAACTTTGATCTATTATAAATTTTAGCTATAATAGTAGGTGTTCACTAAAGCACTTGTTGCCTTTTCTTGCACATTGCGTCAAAGAGCTACCATGGTGGAACCGAACCTCAATATTTGGCGTGTGTCAGACGATCCTCATTTACAAGGAAATGATTATAAGAGATACCTCGATCTGCTAGAAGGAGTAAGTGTCTTCATCAACCTCACATCGGAATGAGCATCTACATAAATCGAATGAGCAACTACATTAATCGAGAGGTTTGCTGACTACCATAGCACAGAATCCCCGGGAAGCTACCGGATGGAGACTACGAGAAACACCAATTGGTGTACTACTATCAAGACATTGCGGATTGCCAGAAGATATTTTATTTTAAGGTAAACTTTTCTGCAACCAACGGGAGTTATCGAGTGGCATGGAAAACACTTACATTTACTGGTGAAATGATTGGACAAGCCAACATACATATTATACCAGCAATCGCTAAAAAATCAAGGAGAGGATTTAAAACCATTAATGAATTTTTGAAATTCCTTGAATTCGGTTTCCAGTTACTTAGAGCGTTAATATTGAAAAGTAAGTCACCCAGCGATAAACAGCCACCATCAAGAACAACTCAAATATTCACATCAGTAGTATCATCAGCATGTGTCATTTGCAAGGAAGATGATGCGTCGCATGCTTCCAACGGTCCTTAAATAAAAACCTTAACGAGAGTGAGGAAGCAACCACCTGTGTACCAACTGCCTCAAATTCAATCATTATTTCAATACTGTGGGACGAGTACTTGTCGAAAAGGTTCACGCTTGCATGCAACATCGCTGTCAAAGTAAGAAGTGGACTTTTAACTACCTATTAAAGAGACGTGAAGGGTTCAAATTTTGATGTTTTTATTTTATTCCCACGGTTTATTTTTTGGGAGAAAGACTGATATTTGGATGAAATTTCGCATATATATTTTCATAATTTTAAAGTTTCAAAAAAATATTTACGAAATTTTTTTTAAGAGACTCAAAATGCGACCTTGATCTACCGGATATGGCTTTCATATCCTAATCACAATTTTCAGATGTACGAGGGCGGTCCGATAAGTACTTAGCCTACCAAAAAAAAAATGAAAATTTTTGAAAAGTGGCGATTTATTTCTCGACATAGTCTCCTTTTAACTCGATACACTTCTCCCAGCGATGCTCCAACTTCTTTAACCCGTCTGAAAAATACGTTTTCTCGAGGTCTGCAAAGTGGGCTTCCGTGGCGGCTATAACCTCCTCATTCGACTCAAATTTCTGCCCGGCGAGTGACTTTTTCAAGTTAGGAAATAAATAATAGTCGCACGGGGCCAAATCTGGGGAATACGGTGGATGGGGCAGCAGTTCGTAGCCCAATTCGACCAATTTGGCCGTGGCGACGGCGGAAGTGTGAGCCGGTGCGTTATCGTGGTGGAAGAGCACTTTTTTCTTCACCAAATGCGGCCGTTTTTTCCGCAATTCGGCGTCAAATCGGCTCAATAATTCGGCATAGTACAGCCCTGTGATCGTTTTGTCCTTCTTCAGGTAGTCGATGTAGATCACACCTTGTGAATCCCAGAAAACGGCGGCCATCACCTTTCCTGCCGATTGCACAGTCTTTGCCTTCTTGGGAGCACGTTTGCCGGGTAAAGTCCACTGTTTCGACTGTTCCTTGGTCTCTGGAGTGTACCAGTGGATCCATGTTTCGTCGACGGTCACGAAACGATGAAGAAACTCCTTCGAATTGCGCTTAAACAGCGTCAAACACTGCTCTGAAGTGGTTTCACGGTTGCGCTTGTTGTCCGGAGTGAGCAAACGCGGCACCCATCTCGCCGACAGCTTTCTCATGCCCAAAATTTCGTGCAGGATATGACCCACGCGGTCTTTTGAGATGCCTACTGTCTAGGCTATCTCGCGTACCTTCAATCGGCGGTCTGCCAATACAAGGTCATGGATTTTTGTAACGTTCTTCTCCGCAGTAGCCGTTTTCGGGGCACCGGGGCGTGCTCATCAAAAACTGACGTGCGACCACGTTGAAATTCATTAAACCAATTTTTGACGGTCGCTATCGAAGGAGAAGCGTCACCGTACACAGCATCCAAGCGTTCTTTGATTTCGCTGCATGATTTCCCTTCCAAAAACAAGAATCGAATCACCGACCGATATTGTTCTTTTTCAATTTTTCTAAAATTCGCCCGCACGCCCGCTTCTACACGCGCTAAAAACAAAACTACAAGTCCTATTCGACTAAAATTTAGACAGTAGCCGTCTACGAGAATGTTCTACACGACAGTAAATACTTCTTGCGATAGTAGCGCCATCGGGCGGAGAGGCTAAGTACTTATCGGACCGCCCTCGTATTTTCAATCAATATCAATAATAAAAAAAAATTTTTACAAAAATTGGACCAGTCATTAAGTATCGATGAGACGAGTCCTTCTCGATAAAGTTCATACAAGCACACGCAAAGCCTAGAAATCGCGCAAAGATAGCTCCGATTTTAAGGGATTTTTAAGCTGGCCCAGAGGATCCTAGCCAACGAAATCAATTATTGATTTCACCATAATTTATTGGTGTCTGGGAATAGTCATCAGGCTAATTGGAATAATCTGCTGAACGAGTAGGGCTTGGTTCTTCAAGCATAACTATTGCATATATTAAATGTTACACTCACAACATTTTTAATTATCGCATTAGATTTTGCCGGTCCCCAGAGAAAATCTCGATAAGTGGTGTAAAAGCAATGTATTCAAACCCGTCCGTAATTCGTATTATTTCTCTGCTCGAAATCACTTTAAACCTTTTTTTTCTTTAAGAATTGGGGGATTCTAAGTCCGCTTCTACTTCATATCGGACCGATGATGATGAGCAACTTGCTCCCAATGTTGTGGTCAACTGACTCAATATTTCCTTTAAATCTTATATCAAAGGTCGGTCATTCTGATTGAAATGCAGCAGCTTCTCATCCGAAGAAAATTTTATCGTGTCCTCTATGGAAGCGTGCTAAGGGCATTTCTGATATATGTTTCTGACTTGCCAGTTCATGATAACCCGGAAATATGTCAGCCCATTTCATTAAACTTGGTTGTCACCTCATTCGGCGTCTTACTTGGGGAAGACACATCGAAGCTAAAAGAACGCAAGTAAAAAGAAAAGTAAAAAGTATCTACTGGCTGATCAACCGAAATTCTAGTTTAGTAAGACGCGACCTCTGAGGTTCCTACCCTTCCTTGACATCTTCAGGCCACTCAAGGTGGTCGTTTGGCCATCGTCAACTAATTTAGTCATTACAAATGGCCCCAAGCTGGGCGCCATGTCAAAGAAGAGTGGAAACCTCAGAGGTCGCGCCTCACCTGAACTCGGAAAATGTAATTTCGAGAAAAACGCTTTTGAAGTTTTTGGTATGTTCGCAATGGATCAAGAGGGGTTACGTCAAAATTCAAAATAAAAGTATGTGTTAAGATATTTTCCCCATCTTAATTGTTTGAGTATATCATTCTTAAGTTGTCAGGAAATTCATTCAGCAAAAATCAAATGATGGATTTTTTGAAATTGCTACTGTGACCTAACTCCTTAATATGATACACGAGTAATTGATGTAACATTTCAAATTGTACATTGTAAAATTGTAATATAGGTTAAGCTAACATTAGAATAATAGAAGACTCCAAATATTAGGGAAAAATTTCTATTTTTTTTTTCGCCCGTGAGATAAGATTACTTATTGTTACTGTATAAACGGAAAATCCGATAATAAAAGAAGGCGTGATCCAAAAACAAAAGTCGAATGGGGTGGAAGATTTTGTGTCCTTATATGAGGAACTTTGAGTGCCTGCCAGTTCCACTTGTACATATGTTAGTTTAATTCAATTTTGTATTTTCCAAAAGTAATTTACGTAAATAGTAGTCAAGTTTGTACCATATTAGCAAGTGTGCGGAAATTCAGCTAGCCTATACATATATAAACAAGTCGGAATACAGGAAGCTGAACGGTTACATAGCTGAAACTTCAAAATATTTCTTCATTTATTCCCAAACTTTCAGATATATGTATGTACATATTGAAGGCATAAGGACCCAAATAAATCTTGACTATTACCGCATTCTGATGCATACATATGTACATATACATATATCTAAATTGGTGGCGCACATCTAAATATTTCCATTCAGTGTGCCAAGGCATACATATGTAACATACATCTATAACTACGTAGATTGAATGCCGCTGGTAGAAACGTAGATATACAGTGCGACATAATATAACGATTTACTTGGTATAAAATTTTTTTCGAAATCCCCTCGAAGTGCCCGTGAGAGTTAATCAAAGTATACTCATCTATTACCAATACATTTGTCGAAAACCTTTTTATAACGAGTTTTCAATCAGTGCTGAATATAAACAAAGTATAATTTACCTTTATTTAACGAGTTTTATATATAACTTTTACATAACGTATCCTACCAATTAATCATATGCAATTCTACAAGAAAAACAACAATTCATGTGTGGATAGGTTCAGATATGTTAAATTTTTCCGGTTAGTCACTGTTTGTACCGTGTTAAAACGAATCGAAGACCAACCTAACCTCTATGTAACAACCCTCACTGTAACGAATTATTTGGTATAGAGAATATGTTGTATATTAGGGTTGCACTGTCTATCCGTTTGGATATACATGCATACGTCTGTTTCAAGTGATTTAAAAAGCCAAAAAAGGAAAACTAAAATATCTCTAGGAACCCCGCCGTTTATATAAGTTCACTTTATATGGTGATGACTGCATATGGTGCAATAAATTTAAATGGAATGCGAAATTTTGATCTTCTTTAACTTTGTTAATAATGCTTTAATTGGATGGATGGACCCATCCTCCTTTTGCATGTATGGAGTGCGTATGATATTTTAATATGGTTATGGTTTAGATAAATTCTGAAAAAAGAGCGAAATCTATTCAGAAGAAACTCAATGATTTTGAGCTCTTTAACCATTCTGAAATGTGGGAAAGGAGGAACACAGCACACAGTAATTGGCTTTTTTATCGCCCAAATCCCTTAATTGATATTAGAAATATGATTTTTTTATTCGACCTCAAATAAATACCATTTAAAATAAATACACATCCTCTCTTCTACTATAAAACAAATCAATTCTCTAGTCATCTTTTTTATTTATCTCCGACTTAGCAAGTCCGAATTCATTCTGTGTCCCTAGGTGAGCCTTATGTAGTTTCACTGAAATGAATGAATCAATTACATGAAGTAGCCTCACTGGAATTCTTATGTTCATACATTTGTCCTTGGTAATATTTCTCAGGTTGAATGATACGCTCCTGACCATTTGGGCCTTCTCAGCTTGCAGGCCCTGTGCTTCTTCCATAGCCGCTGATATAGCTGCGAATTCAGCTGCATTCAGTGCTTGAATTTGAAACAGATTTTCAAATTAATATTATTTTTTCAGCGCGAAACAAATTTCAAGTGTTTCTTACATTTCAATTTCGGATCCATTGCAATCCAGCTTGAGTTGATTACTTCGTCTATTGAGAAACGTTTGGTTGCAACTGGTTCTAGAAGGTTTGATACCAAATCCTTTGCTTCCGGTGATATATTATTGGCCACTTGAGATCGAAATTTCCACTTTTTGTTCACTTGTAGTGAGTGCAGAGTTCGATGATTTTTCTCATTGAAAGGGTTCGCTTTATTTAGCATGGTGAACATAACTACCCCAAAAGACCACATGTCCGCTACCTTAGGGTGATACGGTGTCCCCTTTATTATTTCCGGCGGGGCATATTGTAAAGACCCACAAAATGTTTCGCTTGTAAGCCGTCTACCATCGGTATCCAGAACTCTTCTACATGTTCAAATACGAATTTATATATATGTATATATGTCATATGTGTCTAAATAATTATTTATATGTATATCACAGTGGAATCTTTAAAAGAGCAATCCATTACATTATTATACAGTATTGGCTACAATGAGGGGCGCATCCGATGCAGTTAACACCGATATAGGAAGCACTGCTGGCTTGGAGTAAATATTACAGGTGAAACTTGAAGTGGCCTTAGCAGGTTAAATTGTGACCACGCCTTAGTGACTGGAGTCGGAGCGACGCACAGTACCGGCAATGAACTCGATCGTGATCTATCAATGTCCTCTAGTTAGGTGTCGGCCACTCATCCAATACAAGGGATGATAAAGATGAGAAGTTCCGCACACTATACATATGTATGAGTTGTAGAATGTTTGCCAAATAATTATAAAACATTATTCTTCAACGTGCATTATTGCATTCCGCGTGTTAACTACTTCTCCATTATGATTTTCTTAGATAGATAGCACTCCTTTGACTCTCTAACCCAAAAGAATCATAATAATGATTTCAGTGAATCGGAGTATTATGAACTTTATTGAATATTGTCCGAAAAAGAAATGATTCTTCAAATGTGAACCCTATTGGCCTTACAGTGTAGCGCATCCGAAGCAAGGACGTCAAACGCCCCATAAAATTTAATTATTTATTTTGCAGCTTGAGTACACAAAACTTCTAAGCTAAAAAACTTCGCATATAGAAACAAGTCGGGAAACCGTCCAGCTTTCGGTTCAGGTTTTCAAGGTTTTGTGTCTTGGTATATAAAGAATTTTGTGTGCATAGCTATTCCATTTGTAAGTTGCTAAAAATTCTTTGCCGTATTTCCAAATTCTAATATGTCGAAGATACAATTAATACATCCATCCAAAACAAACAAACAGTGGACATTGTCTCTTACCCAGGGCGTACCTACAGAAGAAAAACATGCATGCATACGCATATTTACGTAATTTTGTAACCTAAAAGTGGAAAATTTGCTTCTATAATATTTTTTAGGATAGTGAGGGATCCTAGGTCCACATCCACTTGGTGTCGGAGGCGGCGTCTGATGAGTTGAGTTTGAAAGCCATTCTTCAATTTTTTTTCGCAAAGTTCGCTCCAAAATTTCCACGCCAGCATCATGAATCCATTTATTGAGCTTGACTTTGACTTTTTATCATCCACAGTTTGCCGCTTTGAAGAAATCTCAGATTATTGGAGACCTGGGCCGCTATATAAGGTAAAACTCCCTGAAGACGAGATTTTCTCTTATTAAGTGATTCTCTGTTTTCCTGTGATTCCCTGTTCTCAGCAGTGCACGTTTTTATCATAGAGATATCCGTCACAAATAAAAGGTATCGATTGGTACTTTTCGAAACTTGTTTCAGTTTTGACATTTATTTAAAAGTGGTCATTTTTTTGACGGCCCCATTGTCAGAACCTATCCAACCGAAAAATACGACCCTATACACACTACGCACCAGCCTGGCAACCAATTACAAACAACTACATATTTTGACATTTTAACGGGTGGATACAAATGAAAACTGAAAAATCGTAGTTGTAACTGAGTTCGTTATTGATCATGAAATTTATACGTGATACTGCAAAATATCCTCTGCTAGGCAACTCGGCCGCGTCGCGTCGTTTGGCTGAATGCCGCGTCGCGCAGACCAGTCTGCTCTCTGCTGAAGAAAAAAGTTCTCGCACCCAAGACTCTGGTAATTGTCTCAGATTCCCAAGATTTCCGTACAAGTATAATAGAAGTAGCAAATCTCCACGTTTTCACAATCAATCAGGTCTTGGTTGCCATTCCAAAAAAGGTAAGTGACCATCAAGTTATGGTCCTCTTCAAGGACGATGTCGACAACTCTTTAGTTATACACATTCAGAAGACAACTCCTAAATATACTGATTAGATGTCTCGTGCCCGCCAGTCGAAACCCAACTGTGTGCGAACAGTTTGCTGCGATAACGAGGCAGCGGAAATTGCGAAAGCCTACACATCCTCCACCTTTTCAATCATGATCACCAGAACCAGCGAATAATTGTGATGCTTTTTAACATAGATCGGAATCTCGCAATCCTATCCTGTCTGAAACCCCTGTTTATTCACCTCGAGAGCACGCCTTGAGGTAGCCGTCAGCAGTGATGTGAGACCGAGTTTACATCAACTTCCACGAGGTTTTCTAGAGAATGAAAGGGAAAAAGTGGAACTTTCACCATTTCAGTTCGCCCAGTTTCAAAATATTCTGAGAGTCGTTATCGAGGAACCTACGCACCCCACCCAGAAACCAATCACAATTGTAAAAAGTCGCAACTATGAGATCAACCATATTTCGAAATTGAACCGCATTTTACCATAAGTGGCAAATATTTTTATGGGTCAAGTCGAGTTAGGATCCATTTCAAATGTTTAAATTGCTAGTTAATGGAGTTTTCACAGCGGTGATTATAATAAAGGTTTTACAAAAAGCAATGCTCGTTTTCAAGACTTATTGAAAAACGTTTTTGAAAGTCTTTCAGAAGTTTTTCGGTGATCACAAAAATATATTCGCACACATAGCAAGACAAAGTCAAAACCCAAGTAACCTCCCGAGATCCAGGCAAGGAATGGCTGAAACAGTAATTAGCAATGGTTACCAAAACTGAATAGAGCTCTCAAACAGGATCGATATTCAGATCTCCTATTTGAGCCATTTGTCTTTGTCAACAACACTTGATTACTCACTTAGGAAGGTAACTAAAGAGAAGAAGTGCTAACAACAATGTGAATATTCCACAAAACTAGAGAATTACTCCGAGGCAAGCATTTATTGTCCATATTCTTTTACTTGCTGAAATAACAGTAATCAAGGAGAAGCAATATTCTAAGCCGGAGTTTCCAAATAAAACTTAACTTGTCTCACTTTTATAATTCAATCAAGGTGGTAGGTGGATTAACATCAAATGTGGACAACTGTCTAGTGGAAAAATCTTTCCATTTTATATTATAGATGAGCCCTTGACGCCACATCTTACCAAGTATTTGCGCTATATCCAGAAATAGGATGGAGCAATTTCAAATACTTTGCTAACCACTGAAACTATCAGTAAGTCCATTCAAATGTTTCATATCCTCCTCGGATTTCCTTTAAGTGAGACAAGAACATGGTTAGCAATGTCAGAGATTGAGTCGCTTGCTACTCCCGTGTTAGTTTCCTTTGCTTGCTTGCTTGCTACTTTGAAGAAGACCTCTACAGATCTTTGGCATTGATTTTGGGGAATCAAATATCAAATCCATTAGTTTGTGCAGAACAGACAAGAATGACAGACGATTTTGCTAAGGCGACTCCGCAAATCTGCAAACGTGTGGATGGGTCGCAAACACTTACGGAAAATTCTTTTTGATTTGTGCTAAAAACCCAATCACTCGATTGATAATGGTGGCACCTATATATGACATCTAGGTACCAAAATACTCTCCATTGCAGTCATAACACGAGCATCATACCGGAAAGTTTAGTGTAAATCGAACGATTATGAACAAAGCTATTATTGTCAAAGTTGCCTCTTTCATGTGGATTTGCTGCACTCCAAGTTCAGTATCACATGGGAGTGATTTCCTGGACATGCACACGACGTACAAATGGAACCATCGAAGGTCCAAATATTCCTATTTAAAAAACTTTAACAGTGAGCCGAAATTCTAGCGGAATCTAATCGATACAATATTTTCCGGAGCAAAATGGTTGTGTAACGGGGCCTTAAAGAAGAAAGAAAGAATACTACACAACTTAAACCTTTCGTACTTAAAGCGTCCAGCTTCCGGTTTCCCGACTTGCTGCTTATATCAACGTACCAGTATCTTTCGAATGTGTTTGACAAACTTACAGGTTAGCAGCACACTTGCAATTAACATTAACTTGAAATTAATGTAAAAGGAAACTTTGAAGTACACCACTCGATTAAGATAATCGAGTCGAGCAAAGCTACATTTGCTACTGGTGAAAGTGATAATATCTCTAATTTAAAAGAGCGGCGTTGGAAACACCGTATAAACCGGGATTGTAACCTCGATTGACGCAAGATTTACCACTTCTTAACTTCCATTCTTTCGAATTTGTGTTGCCCTATTGTCTAACGGCAAAGAGCATTTTCTTGCCTCTGCCTTGATTATTAAAAATTGATTGAAAGGAAATCACATTAACATATTAATAAACGTTTTCGTTGCCTACAATCTGGCCAAGTTGCTTTGGTACTACAAATGGAAGAAATGCAGAGATTGACAGATTCATTTGACTGTCCGTGCTCCAAAAAAAGACCAACTTAGGCGTTAACGGCGGACCAGAATCCATTAAAAGGATAATCCGAAAGTACCTTTGTGTTCATCATCAACTCGAATGTCCAGTATGGACTTAAATATGCCTGAAGTAGAGTCACTTTGCTATTTTTCTTTTGGGATACCTCTCCCATTCCCCTTCCCCTTCCCATTCATGTTCAATCAATCCTGATAGTCAATCTGACCATTCTCAACTTTGATATTTATTTAAGAGTGTAAAAAAAAATTAATCCGAAGGATATAGCAAAGCAATTTTGTCCCATTTAAATCCGCACATCGAAATGCGTAAACTTTTACTTTCGACCTGAGGATTGCAGCGTATTTGAATACAATTTGTTTACATACCTGGAAAAACCGAAATCCGCTAATTTCACATTATAATTATTCGTAACTAACACATTTTCACACTTTATATCTCTATGCGCTATTTCCAGGGTGTGGAGATACTGTAAAGCTAATGCCAGTTGACGGACCCAGATCCTTGCTTGACGTTCCTTCAAAGCTCCATTAGCTAAAAGAAAATCCAATAGATCACCCTTTTCTGCGTATCTAGAAATTAAAAAAAAATTAAATTAAAATTAATCTATAAGCAACGCAACGCTTTCCTTCAAAAAACTGGAAACAATTAAAATATGTCCATATGATTGTTCGGTGCAAGAAGATTGAAAAAGGAATTTTCATTTGAAATTTGTTGCTAGTGAATAATAGTTTTTAAAGCTTTGTATTAAACAAAACTTTTTGAAAATCGTTTGTCTGCCCCATGGGCTTTTCTGGAAAATGGTTACATCTATTGAAACGAAATTTGCTCAACGTATGGGAAACATTATATCCTGTGAATATTTTTTTGGGAATTGTGGGGTCCTAAGTCATAACCTTAGTGCCAAACCGGACCAAATGGGGAGCAACTTACTCCCTCTTTCTGTGGTCCACGGACCCCTCGTTTAGGGCTTATCACCCAAACTTTAAAAAATGTTACCAAAGCAGAGGCAAATTATCAGACGCTGCCTCACCTCTGCCCTGGGAGCAGCGCGACCGAAGCGGTTCGCAGATGTTAAGGTTCCTACCTTAACCTTAGTAGAAATTTTGATTGGAGGCAGAAATTTACCATGGTTTGGGGTTAGGTGAACGTCATTGGGTAGGTGAACTTATGTTTATTAATATCACCATGAATTCAACGCAGTAAATATTTCATTTAAATATAACACATCGTTCAATAAGTCCCGGGACTAACTATGAAAACAACATTTTATCGGCAAAATTCTTTATTATTCATCAACATAATCTCCTTCAAGGGTTATACAATCATTCCAACGCTTCTCTAACTTTTCAATGCCATGTTTGTAGAACTCCGGATTGAAATGGTGAATCCATGTTTCGTCCAATGTCACATATCGACGCAAAAAATCCTGTTTATTGCGAGTAAACAGTGCCAAACAGCTCTCCGAATCATTGATACGTTGTTGCTTTTGTTCCATTGTGAGCAAACGCGGCAGCCATTTGGAAAAAACCTTTTTCATAGCCAATTTTTGGTGCAAAATAGTAAATGCACTACCAGTTGATATGTTCACCATCTTAGCTATCTTGCGCACTTTCATTTTGCGGTCACCCATCACGATTTTCAATACTTGCTTGGTGTTTTCGGGAATTACTCCCTCATTTGGCCGACCCGAACGTTCCGCATCATTTGTATCAGCACGACCGCGTTTCACGTCGAAAACCACCGACAAATGGTTGTTTTCAACGGAGTAGAGTCCGGATAACGTTTTTCAAGCCATTGCTGAGATTGACCAGTGTTTTTTCCCCATTAGAAAACAATGTTTTATCAACACACGAAACTCGTTTTGGTCCATTTTTTCACGATTGCAAAGGTAGCGTCAGTTTAACCACTATAGCTTTCTTGGTTATGTTTCGAATTACATCAAATTTTGACACATCTTATCTGAAGGTTGGTACTTCTGAACCTTGGTATATAAATGGCATTATTAGCGCCATTTCTACGCTAGTCCCGGGACTTATTAAACGATGTGTTATTGTTACGTATTTGCTTTACGTAGATGTCTACTTGGATACTGAGACTTTCGCACTTCAACTGGTTTTGCGTAAACAGCCTGGAACTTACTAACCCCTTTAAGGGGTCATCCCCTGTGTAGGCCGCTTTTTTAGAAATTCATTGTGAAGAACTGGATGAAGATACAAATACAAATTTTTTTTCACCATAGATTTATTAATATCTTGAGCGTGCATAGTAATTTTTCCAGCCCGATCGTATAGTTCGTTATTGAAATACAGAGCAATTTATACACCCATCTCCAAAAAAAGGTGTTTTTCTGCTGCCACCCTAGAGGGCACTATGATCATCTTAAAGAAAAAAAGTAAACGGCATTTTAACGTACAGGATTATTAAAAAATATTAAAAGCTAAATTTTTGGTGCCGTGTTAAACCTTTTTTTATGAATTTTGGTTTTTTTTTCACGGCTTTTTCAATGAATGAAAAAAAACTACTAAATGAATCGCAATTATCCTAGTTTGCAGACCGCAGAAATATATTCTAAATAAGTCGTGAAAATTTGAAAGAATTTCGTTGTATAGATTTTGGGCTATGGTGGCAGCCGATTTTCAAAATGCAGTTTCGAGAAAAGCCCACCTACAAAGTAGAATGTGGTTTTTAGCCATAAAATCTTAACTGATCGTTAATCTGCTATACCTAATCCATAAACCTTAGGTTTCTTCAAGAAACACATGTACAACTTTGGCTTCAATTTTTGTCCTTTTAGCGAAGTCATTCCAACATCATTCGGGCCAATAAATACGAGCTTTATTACGGGGATCGCCATAAATCTGGCATGTGACTGATCACGTGTTTAACACTATAATTTCCGAACGACTCCGAAAATCAAAAAATCACATTGCCCATATATTTTACGCTATATCTAGATACAATTGATGCCAAAAAAATTCGATTCCGCGGATCCGACGCACGGGATGCCCCTCTTAACTTGAAACCTCTAGAGCGCCGTAAACGGAATCCGCCAATGTAATTCACAACACCCGAATAGTTCGTTAGAAAACTACTTTGCCCTTTTTACTGGATCTACTTTTACAGTCATCTGTTATCATTCATCCTAAATATTCGCTCTACTACAATTTTGGTATCCTCGTTAATTGTCATTCCTACGATTTAAATTGACGGCACACATATTTTTCCCACAGAGATTTTCGCCACAATACACAATAGCGGATATAGAAATGTTAACAGGTAGTCTAACTGCATTTAGAGGGACATAAAAGCGTTACGCTGTGTTTCTGCCAATGAAAATGATAAGATGAACATTTACTATATATACTATATACTATGATAATTTTAGTTTGAGTGATATTGCTAGCAGCGTCGTGTTAAGTAGACTTTTTAAAGGCACACCGGGCTGCTTGTACTATTGAGAAGAAAAAGACGTCCGGGAGGGTCGGAAAAAGCACCGCTGGTGAAGATCCCTTGGTAAAATGAATATGTTTGTGGGATCGGCTCCAAACTATAGAGTACATTTGCAATACGGTGGCGCTTTTCGTTTCCGGCTGTTACTTTTGAATTTAATTAATTTGAATGAATTTGTTTAGAGAAGTGCAGTTGCAAGTACTAATTATGAATGTCACTTGCATTAGTCCCGTCGCTCCGCCAAATTGCAAATGACGTAATTTGGCATCAGAATGAACCTTGCCGATGTCGACCGAACTCTGCCGACCTGAACTCTTCATTGTACATTGAAATTGCGTGCGGTCCGCAGCTTCTTTCGTCCGCATTCCGCAAGCATCGTAATTTATTTCCCGCTTATTATCTAACATGGTGTTGAGCAATTGGCACTGATCAAAAGATAGGTAAATAAAAATATGTATTTGTACCGATTCAGGTTGAATGATTCTCCCGTTTGTCCTGAATATGGTAGCGCATCTGAAAACCCAGAGCATAATATTTTTTGTTGTCCACGATTTTGCTCAGAGAAGAGAGGTTTGAAAAACCTCGCCAACCATTATTACTATTATTATATAAATTTGGGATGGGCGGAAAACTCCCAAAAAAAAAAGCATTGCTTTGTAAGGCCATTTTAACCAAATTTCATTACATTTGGAGCATTAGGCTCTAGCTTATAGCTATTTATCCACATTAACACGAACTTCTTTAACAAGTGCAAGGTTTATACATATGTACCAAACTAGAACCTTTTTTTAAAAGATAACTAATAACAATTCCACTTACCTCATAAATATGAAAAATATTTTATTCCGCTGGAAAATGCTATGAATATGAATAATATGGGGATGATTGATTTTCACAAGAATTTTCATTTCACGGGGCAAAAATTTGTTTGTATATTTCTCGGGGGCTCCATTAGTATTAATCACTTTACACGCCAGGGGGTAAACCTTTTCCGTGTTCTTCGAGCGGAATTCGCCTAAAAACACCTATTTACGTAATAGGTACTCTCATTAAATACAACTTGAAGGGAAACATGATAAACTGTCTACTTTAGCATAACCACCTTCTCCAATCTTCTTGATCAGTTTGTAGCCATGCTCTTGTAACAGTTTCTCTTCAGATGAAGTCGGAATTTTGGTCATAATGCATTATTTACTTTTAGGTACTAACAATTTTCTCGTTGCAATCAAAATAAACAAATCTAGTTGCTAACTAACGGATTCAGTGACACTTTGAATGCACAAACCATGCTTACTGAGACTAATGCATGATGAGTATGATTTGGTATCTGGAAACACTGTCGTTCTCTTCAGGGAGCCGGGTACAAGTGTAAACAAGTCGGAATACCGAAAGCTCGCGTGAATGTGAGAAACAGCTGCGCACATTTTTCCATCCGTATTTAGCTACAAATCTAACATATTCCTTAATATTTTCCCAAACTACAAGATGTGCGTACATATTACAGACAAATCTTATTCTCACCTTGAACAAGCAAACTGCCTATTACCGAATACTGTACATATTCATGCACGTATATAAATTGATCGTACCCATATTTCTGGTTTACTTCATGCACAAAAGTATACATATGTACGTATGTAGTACGTATATTGAATACCATTAGTTTAATGTACAAATACATCTGTGTGGATTAACTACGCTCAAACTTCATTAGCACGTACCTGTCTGGAGTAATTGATATTGATATACAAATGACCCAAAAACTTAAAATAAAATGTTTCTTGCTGACCCCCCCAATCACATCAGGTGACTTTGTTCTGGTATTGACGAGTCGATATGTGATGATGACGTCATACACGTTGTAGAATAGACGAAATTCACAGAAAATGGCAAAGTTTCACTCTCTATAACTTTGTTAATAATAGTTGTGTTCTGGCATGAACTTAAGAGGGGTTTCTGGGAAAATTTTTAAAATATGCTAATACACTATTATTGACTTTATTTATGCAGATTTCGGAACCGGATGTACTTTGAGGCATAGACTTCTTAGAGATGCACTACTGTGATTTTTTCCAGATTTTTCGTTTGGATAGGTTCTGAGAACACTTTTTGATGGTCATATTTGAAACCCTCATTCCCCTATCTTTCACGCGAAATCTAATATAGAGCCAGTTTCAAAAAGTACTAATTGAGCCCTTTCATTTTATATTCCACATGGCTACATTTTATGAAAAAAAACGTTGCACCCTCCATTCACATGCATGGGAAGCTCCCCCCTTAAAGTTGACACAAAATGGCGCTACTTGCTTCGTGCAAAGGGAACAACAAATCACGCACTACCAATTTTTGTGACAATTGGTCTAACTGTTTCCGAATAAATCGGGTGTGACGGACAGACAGACATCGACTCGATTTTAATAACGTTTCGTGGACACAAAACCTTGAAAAGAAATACGCTTAAAAAGAATAATACATTCAAAATATTTACGTAGCATTTTCCAAAAAATCTGATTTACCAAACAAAAACTTTTTGATTTTTTACAAAAAAATGCCCTTTAGGTTTTGTGTGAAACCTTCGATGTCTGTCTGTCCGTCTGTCTATTTGTCTGTCCATCTGTCTGTCACACCTGATCTATTCGGAAACGGCTAGACCGATTGTCGCGAAAATTGGTGAGAGCGTGTGATCTGTTGTTCCTTTTGCATGTAATAAGTGGCGCCATTTTGCGTTAAGTTTAAAGAGGGACTCCCCATACATGTGAATGGAGAGTGCAAATTTTTTTTTCACAAAATGTCGTCATGTGGGGTATCAAATGAAAGGGTATGGTATGGGGATAAGGAATAACATAAAGAACAATTTGGTTAAGTTTGAAGAAAATCCAATTAATATTAACAAAGTTCGAGGATGTAAAACTTTGCCATTTTTTGTGAATTTCGTGCATTCTACCCCCTGTATGACGTCAACATCCCATCAATTCGTCAATACCACAACGAAGTAAGTTCATATAAATGGGGTTGCAAAGAATTATTTTGTTTTAATTTTTTAGTTATTTGTATATGCATATCAATTACTCTAAACAGATATGTGTGTGTATAGAAATCCGCCATGCTATTGACATAGTATGCTGGTCCCAAGCCCAGGTAAAGGAGGAGGGTTTGAGGCAACGTACTCTGTAATATCCTCAGTAAAACAAAAATAAAATGCTGAGATCAGGGAAAGAGATAAATAGAGTATAGTTGGAGTTATTCCACTATGCTAAATCCTACCTGATCTCTCTTGGTGACAGATCCCGTGACAGGCCGACCAAGAAAATCCACACACTGTCGTTACAAACATGATGATCGGATTGAGTTACAAGCCTCGGAGAAATGCTAGGACGTCCACCTTAGTCGACGCGGCAGGACGGGCCCGGGTCCTGTCGAGAAATGGGCAAGGGTTCTTGACGCATGGACGGCGTCAGGACGTAAGCAAGTTAGTCCGAACAAAACAAACAAAACAAATACGTGTCTGCACGCTAAATGTTGGTACCCTAACTGGAAAGACCGAGGAACTCGCAAGAGCCCTTCGGAAAAGGTGCATTGTTATCCGCGCTCTGCAAGAAATCCGATGGTCTGGTGCCAAAAGCTGCGACATTGAACGTGAACGCAGTAAAAATGCCTATAAACTTCTCTATTTCGGTAGCCCACACACTCAATATGGTGTTGGCATTGCCATCTTAGAGGATTTCCGTGATGCCATTAAAGAAGTCGAACGATTTGATCATTGGTTGATGAAGCTCGCATTATATCAGCTGATCGCACTATTCACTTCTTCACCGCGTAAGCGCCACAGACCTGTCGAGAAAAATGCCTTCTAGCAACTTCTCGATGAAAAAAACTTGTCACGTGCCTGCTCACGACTATATTATCATTGCCGGCGACCTTAATGGTCATGTGGGTGAAAAGGCAGACGGTAATAGGTGCCATGGGGAAAAGGGGTTCGGAGCGCGCAATGAGGATGGCGACCGTATAATCGATTTTGCGGACACCCATGACCTTGTACTTATGAATACATGGTTCATCAAACGATTGTCTCATCTTCCTACATTTTATAGTGGGAACAGTAAAACGCAAATCGGCTACATTCTCATAGGACGCCAACATTTTATCACCGTCACTGATTGCAAAGCCGTTCCCTATGAGACAACACCGGCGGTTAATTGGCATCCTGCGAATTAAGCTATCGATAAAACAGCGTGAGGAACACACTGGCCCGCCGCCCATTAATTGGTGGCGATTTCGTGAGAAGAAACAAGAAATGATGATGATGGCAAATTTAGAAGAATGCCAACCAGGAAGCAAAGAAAGCGGTTGCTGTCACCAGAGCGGACCATTACAAAAATCTTTACGATAAACTGGACACTTGGGACGGCGAGAAAGATCTCTATCGAATTTCCAAAAGCCATAACGAACACACACAGGATATCGAACATTCCTGTTGCGTTAATGACAAAAACGGTACTTTGCTTACCAACTGTCGAGTCGCAACGGATAGATGGTGAGAATATTTCGAGGAGATTTCAACTGAAGAATTTGCTCATCCTCCACTTCCACAATCACTGCCGAAATTTGGACCAGTTCCACCTGTCAGTGCAACTGAAGTCCAGGTGGCAATAAAACGAATGAAATCGGGGAAAGCCACAGGACCTGACGACATCGCATCTGAGCTCTGGAAAGCGAAGAGCTGGGACCCAGCACCGTGGTTCAGTGAATTGTTTAATCGGATTATTCAGGAAGCTGGAACACCATCTGACCGGCAAGAAAGTACCACTGTTCCAATATGGAAAAAGAAAGGTAGTCCAGCAGAATGTTCAAATTACCGTCCGATCCGGTTACTTTCCTATACAATTAAGATTTTGTGAACGCATTCTTGACAACCGTATTCGCGAAATCGTTGAAATAACCATTAATCAAGCTGGATTTGACAAAAACTACGGAACTACTGATGCAATACACGCTGCGCGGTTACTCATGGAGAAATACCGTGAGAACCATCTCCCTCTTTACATTGTATTTTTGGATCTAAAGAAAGCGTTTGACCGTGTGCCACACGAACTCATTTGGTATGCTTTACGACAACACTTAGTGCCAGAAGAACTCGTGCGCTGGGTTCAATTGCTCTACCACGATCCGAAAAGTAAAGTTCGAAGTATGGCGGATGTATCAAAGCCGCTTCGCGTCACTGTTGGTGTGCATCAAGGAAGCGTCTCTCACCACTCCTCTCTGTTCTTGTTATGGATACCGTCACACGGATCAACGCTATCAGCCAATGGAGAACTGCCTAATGAAATTGCTTCCCGCATTAACGCAACCTGTGGCGTTCCACAACTGGTGTTCTTTGTGATCGATGTATCAACAAGCGTCTTAAATCTAAAATTTATCGCAATCTCGTCCGTCCTGTCGCCCTCTACGATTTTGAGTGTTGGCTGACTTTAAAAAATAATGGAGTAATGGGTAATGCGGTAATGGAGACGAAGATGTTGCGTTGGACTAGTGGCATGACACGTTTTGATCACATCCGTGCACCTATCGTGGAACAACTGCGAGAGAGGCGTCTTCGATGGCGTGGTCCCGCAATTCGACCTAACGAGAATTCACTTGCCAATATTGGTCTGAACCACAGTAGATCTACTATAGCCAGTACCCACACAAAAATGACCCCACTTGCTAATGTGCTTGCAGAAGCTTATCTGTACACATCAGAGACGCTAAACAAGGAAAAGACATAATCTTCGTCAAATCGTATTGGTAAGAGAGAGATCGGTGAGCTTTTGCTATTCTGGTACTACGGCGTGCTCACCCATCTAGCAAAAAGTTGTTTCACGTATTCACTTATCCATAAGCAAAAACTTGCCGATCTCACCAATATATTGGTAAGTCCGGGCGGTATGTCAAAAAAACACAGCTGATCGGATTTTCGTTACATCTCGCTCATGCTCAAGGGCAAAACAATTTGAAATCGTGCGTACTGATTTCCCCCCTTGCGGGGCAAGGGGGAGTGTGGTAGCTGTCTAGTATCACTGTGGTCTGAACATCGAAGTCGATGGTAAACTATCAAAAGGCAGGCCGAAACAACGGTGGCTTGATACGCTGGATGGAGATATAAAAACCTCGAGATTGCATCCAGATCAGGCATTTGATAGAGCCAAATGGTGAAACCAATCACGATAAGTCGACTCCGCTTGTGAACGGCACAAAGGCTGAAGGAAAAGAAGAAGATAAAAATACGAGTATACCAAATGCAAACATATAGATTGGGGTGATTTTCGAGGTGTCCAAGGGTAGAAATGTTCAAAATGTTGTAAAGTAAAAAACAATTTATTTACGACATTCTTATCTAATAAATAAAGTATTAAATGAACTTAATTTATATTTTTTTCCAAAAGGGGGTGGTTTCCACTCCCTTAAAACAAAAAGGGCATATTGAGCACGAATGGATAGAAACCATAAAGCCGTCATCGCTTAACGAATGTAATGCTAAACTCTCACGTAAATCCCTTTTGACCGGAAGATTTTGGAGGTCACATAATTTTAAACTTCAGTTACTGGACTAAATATACTAATAATAAAACGGATTCCAGAAACTGGTTTCCGCTCTGAATCCTGCATTGACAATATTAACACAATTCTGATCATATTACTTTTCATCAATTTTAAGAAGACTTTTGATAGCGTGAACATGGAATGCATCAGGCGAGCACTACGGAAGAGGGACGTTCCAGGGAAACGCTATAGCTATTATTAAAGCGACATATTATGGCGCAAAGTGTCAGTTGTTACATTGAGGTAAAAGCTCAGAAGAATTTGAAGTCCAAAGCGGAGTGCATCGGGGTTGTATCTTGTCACTATTTCTTCTTGCTATCGGTGACGTTTTTCATCCTGCATTGTCCAAAGAATGTGAAGAACCATGACATCTTTCCTTAAAAAGACCATGACATCTTTCCTTAAAAATCTGACCATGACATCTTTCCTTAAAAATCTCGACTACGGTGGAGACATCTGTTTGCTTTCTTACCGGCTCATGGACATTGGCCTAATGGTCTGAAGATAAATACCGACAATCATAAAAGTTTGTTTATAACTCTTCCTTGATGAGTAGATCTGCTTTTGCTTCCTTGTTTGAAATCTAAAAATGGAATTATCTCAACACCAAGATCAACTTGAGACTGCTCCGTGGTAGTACATGGAAAGTGGCACCACTATTATTCAAAAACTCCAAGCCTTCGTCAACACTTGGGCTCGATGTGTCATGGGGGTACTCTGGCGTGGTACAATTTTTAACGATAAATTTCGTCGGCGCACAGAGGAATACCCCATAGACGAGTTGGTCAGAACGCGGAACTGGCAGTGGATAGATGGCACATTAAGGAAGGATGACATCTTCATTGCCGGCTACTTCATGCATCCACTATCCCTAGATGGCTAATGGGTGGGTCGCCCGTACGTATTATTTAGTGAAGATTTGACCAAAATCCAAATTTTAAATGACATCTCCTGTTGACAGATTCCAAGGATGGCGAGCCCTGAAAATGAATTTAATATTGTTAATGTATTAAAATATCATACTAAGACCTGCATGACGTGTCACTGCAGCTGCCGCACTGTAAGGGTACTTGACGCAAGGACGACCTTAAGACATTAGTAAATTAGTCTAAAATAATGTCTACACACTCGATACCCCCGCTACTTGGACTATGGTTGTAACCTTGTGAGAGCGTTCCCGAAGATACGCATCGTATTGAAAACAAGTCGAAAACCGGAAGCCTGGCGCTTTAGGTATAAAAGTTGTTGTTGAATTTTTATGAAAGAATATTTGGCTGTACGATGATTCCACTTATATATAATTCGTAGTGAATATATGTTGAATATATTCAAAGTGGTAACTTTGACCTACTATAACTTGGTTAATAAAAAGAGAATTTCCACCAAACTTTACAGTATGATCCTTCCTATTAAAGTTTATCTTGCTTTGGATCTAGGATAGACTTAAGGGGAGCTCGCATCAAAATTTTCATGTTGAGGTCTAGATAATATATGCACGGAGCACCAGGATTTTTCAGATTTATAGGTTGAGTAGTTTCTGAGAACGGGTCCTTGCAATAATTGATCCCTTTCAGACCTCCGCACTCCTTCTCTTTGCAACCAGTCTCAAACTAATATCTGCCTACTGCCTGCTAATCAATAGTTTTCTCAATGTGCTTCGTAATTTTTGAGAGAAAAACGCTTTTTCTCTCTCGCCTAAATTTGTGTCACTAATTGTGTGTTATCTGTTACAATAATTCATAATTTTTCGTTACAAAGAGCTTTCTCACGAGGATTAAGTACTTTCAATTTACCTCTCATCTACTTCGCCACAACCTATAGTGTTCACCATTTAAACAATTTCATTATTGACATTTTCTAAATCTTTGTCAGTACCAATGTTAGAGGAAAACTCAGCGTTTCTATCTTATATCTTACATCTTGCATTAAATTTGCAGCATACGTTTCCACAAGTCGAGAACCCAAGTTATTCAAATAGAAAATTCGATTCGACTATTCTTAAATTCTTCAAACTTCAATTTGTAAAACGGGTTGGTTATTTGCTGAGGCAACCAGTATCTGTTTGCCGTTAAACTCGTATTTCAAACATTACGGGAATGAAGGTTAGTCTAGTCGCAGACGGTGAAAATGCGGTATAATCCCCGCAATATGGATTTACATAAAAATTTGGGATTAGTTTCTTGTTACAAAGAATTACAAAGAATTCCAACTGAACACAATTATATACGGGGCAGCATCAGCAAACTATTCCACCAAATTCTGCAAATTTTATGCATCTACTCAATAATCGATATTTATCAAACCTTGATCATTATAATTGTTTAATCCGAAGAGGGTATCGGGGGAGCGATAATGGAAAGATATTCACGTACTGGTGCCGAAAAGATAATAGCCAAAATTATCCTGGGACGTTTCGTAGAATACCTCACTCCTGGACCCTTCTAGACTGACGACGCTATGACCCTTCGGATCATTTGGGAACATTGTGAGGAGTTAAAATCTTCGTTTGACCTACCCTTCATTGACTTTGAGATAGCTTTTAGCGTGAATAGTAAGCGTTTTTGAAGTGGTCGGGCTAGGAGAAGCATTCGGAGAAATCCAAATTTATTATCGCAGCGATGTACCATCATTATCAACGGCACAATAACCAATATCCGGTCTAAGAAGTGTAGACATCGTTGTTTTGTGCCGAGGTCCACCAATTTGCTATCACTAAAAACTGCCTGGTATCGTGACTTACACCCTCGCTCCATCATTTGAGACAGGATCTGCCACGTCTTCTTATCATAGATATTGGCCTTATAAGCTTCTAAGACTCCGAGGAATACTGAACTGACAAGGTCTCGTCTAGTACAGTAAGAGCTTTCACGAAACGTTTCGAGAGGAACAGTTTTTGTAAGCTGAAACAGGCTCTGTTAGGCTCCAACAATCGTGCCCGGATTTCATCGTCGTAACTTAGATAGGAGAAATTAACAACGGTTTCAAAGTTGTATTTTCCTGCCTTTATTGATCTCAGTTGACCACTGCTAATTGATGTTGCAGTCATTATATACTAATAATAATAATAATCGTTGGCTCAACAATCCAATTGGATCGGGGCCTTGAAGTGTAACGGTACACAACAGTACACTGTAGGAGGCAATGCACACATTGTATGATGGTATAATGTGGTCAGCATTGTGCTCGCACGAGATTATTACCCTGATTTGACTCAGGTACTCATGCACAGCTGAGTCGACTGGTATCCGATGTCAAATCCCACTCCCACCAGTTAGATTTGAACCGCGACCTTCCTGTCCCTATACATCTCCCATTGTTCTTCCCATGGTGTCGATATCATCAGGGTGAACTTGGAAAAGAGCAGTCATTTCGGCTTTTCTTCCGACTGGAGCCAAGTATGTTTCTGCCCGTACCAATGATAACGTTCTTCAGGTGGTTGTAAAGATTATTTATTGATGCTTCATCTCTTGCACCTCTGTTGATTACGGTCATTGTGGTATTCACTACCCCCAAAAATCCCCCCCCCCCACCCCTCCCCGAAGGACTTTGTTAATGATGGCTTCAGTGTTCACTCTTACCCGATAGTCAGAAAGGATTCGACGAGATATGTAAACGAGGTAGTGGATTTCCATAAAGGGTGAAAGGTGGCAGCGTTCAATCAACATGTGGTCAATTTGGCAGCAAGTTATCCCATCTGGAGAGATCCATGTTGACATTGCTAGTTGTCCCTTATTATTGGTGTGTGCTTGGCTGTTAAAATCTGTACGTTTGCGAGGGATCGTTCTGTTACCTTGTAGAAAATATCCTACCTCGCATCTCCAGTCTCCTTTTTAGGGACGTGGATGTTAATGAGGCTTATATCTCGAAATTTATCTCGCAAACGCCGAGTACATAGCCTTTCCATCAAGTTTTCAAAGCCAAAACCAGCGGATTTCATTTTTGATCTGATTAAGAAACCTTCTCCAGGAAAACGTTCCCATCCAGCGCATCTCTTGTAACGCTATGACATCAGTTTTATATTGGAATTAAGTGTCGGCTATTTGTTTAGTGTGTCCGGAGGGCTCAAGTGGTTAGAACGCTGGGCTAACCTCACTGGTGGCAAAAGGATTTGTTTTGGTGACTGGATGTCGGATACCAGTCGACTCAGCTCAGGTACTAACCGAGTCAAATCAAGTTCATAATCTCGGGCGAGCGCAATGCTGACTACATTGCCTCCTACAGTGTACTGAAATGTACCGTTACGGTCTTGGATGAAGTACTCTAACACACTTCAAGGCCATTATACAATATCAATTGTTGCGCCAATGACTATTATTATCTGTTTAGCAGCTCTATTCCTTACAGGGACTACACGTTCCAAGAGAAAATGCACAAATCGTTTGTCCATTTTCATTTTCGTGTCCACCGTTATGTAATCCATCCATTCTGAGGCTGGACAACAATAACAACAATTGATTTCAGTGTAGGATTATCAGTCATACCCAAACCCACACTGAAGAACTAGTTGATAGAGTTTGTCCCGTTTTTAGGCACAGAACAGGATGAGGAGGATGAATCCCAGTCTTTTTCCGTCTGCACTTTTTCATTAGAAAAAGCTCATAGGTTTGATAGTAAAACTGTCGATGTTCATTTAGCAAATGTTTCTCAACTGTTATGCTCCATCGCCTCTCCTCTCTTTCCACGAATGCTTTCATGAGCTCAGAGTGCTCTCTCTTCATAAGCGGCGGTTTTCTTATTTCCATCCGCTTTTATGAGGTGTATAGACCTCGCTCTGCAGTACGGAACTCGTAAAAGTTGTGGCTTTGAAAGTTCGCTGAGCGCTTGCAATACATCTCCCTACTGGCAGTGTTAGTCCATACTTCGGAACCGGTATCGTACTTATCCATGTCCAGTGGATAAAGGAACTGTGTCATTGGACATCGGCCGAAAAATCACAAATATTCCAGATACAATCTTATCAACGGTATTCCGTATTTGCTAGAAGGAACTCTTCAATTCTATCATGATGTCGAATTATTTCATTCCCGGGTTCGACAAGACCATGGTTCCACGAACCTGAATACGAAGAAGTTTGAGAACCCTCAGCTTGCTCAGGCCGATTGTCATTGTCAGTCATTTATCTGGTGGTTCCCCGTATCATCACATCCACGGTGCGTGCAGCAACCAGCCGCAACATTATCCGGATACCCGATCAAGAGTTCCAAAGATCCGACCAAGGATAGATCCCTAAATCGCCCCGATTTGGCACTTAGGGCGTAATATCCGCAAAAGTAAGGTTAGAATAAGGAAATGATTTTCTAGCCCCTTGAGCATTTCGAACCACCTGTCGACAGCTAGTTTCACCGCTTGGACCAATTGCTTAATAGCATTATTTTTGGCTTGCCTCGCTTTAAAACCATATTGTTTGGTGAGAAGTCAGGTATTACAGTCGGTCACTCGTGGCTTGGTTAACTTGTCAATCAATTTTCTGGCTATGTCCAATATACTGAGAAGACGATACGCTAACGGCGCCTCGGGGTAGCCCTTGCCTTTGCTTATCACCACGAGCCTCGCAACCTTCCAGAATAAGTGAAAAACGCCTTCTATTTAACATGCCTTGAAATCACTGGGTAAAAACTCCGGCTTATACTTAATGTAAGTTTCAGCTTTGGGCTTCATGGATGAAACTGCTTCTTCGAGTTCCTTTATAGTCAAGTGTGGATATTTCTCAGCACCCCTCCCTTATCGACAGCGGCAACTCAAAGTGGGCGGATAAGAAAAAGTGCCTGCACGATTTTTTCCATCTTCATTACTTTACTGGAACATAGTGATCGATAGGCACCGAGTTTTTTAATAACCGGGTCCCTCTTAATATTACTGACTAGTTCCCGCTGATGACGTGCTTTTGTTTGTTAATTTTATGGCGAATTCCTTTTTCGATCTCTCGTATTCTGTGGCTCCCGTGACGGAATCTCTCTCGGCAAATTTGTCAATGTCAATTTTCCTGAGAGAAAATCTGAAAGTCTCTTCAAGTCGAGTTGGAAAGCGGATAAACATTCGTTCGAAAAGTCACTTCTGCACAACGAGCGCGCCATCTCATCAGCCATGGTCCCGCATTCGCGTCATCTTCTCAGAGACGGTGATCAGTTTGGTCAGCTTTTGTCCTCTGGGGTTGACAGATGTTACTCCCACCTCAGCGTGCTCACATTTGGGTAATCCATTTTTATCGCTTCCTCTATCTTATTTTTGTTCGCCACACTTTCTAGGCTCCTTATTTCAAGGGCGCACATGGGTTATGGACTGGAAACCACTGCTTTGTGCCTAAAATACTCTAGACTCAAAAATTCCTTATCTTGCGTTCTTCTTGTTATTCTTCGATTCAAATACGACAAGCATACTGAGGATTTGAGTCCGCCGAATGGGTTTGACTTCTACCTCAGCGTCTCCTGGTTTGCCATCGTTGTAGCTTTCTGATTCTTGCAAAAGGGTTTATAGGAGAATCCCCCATTTTAGCTTTCAGAAACGGTGAACGTAGTGTATTGAATTAAAAACTTCGACTAATACCCGTTATGCCGGGTTGTCGCCATCACCAGCAGGCTGACAGGTGGTTATCGGGGCCTACTAACTAATAGTCGACTTGGTTTGGAAATACACAAAGATTGTTGCAATCAAGCAACTTTGCTCTGTCTATCCGAGCTCATTTGGTTTTACTGTATTGGCGCACTACATGGAAAATAACCACCACTGGTACTCGAAAGCCCGAAGCCTACATTAACACATTATGCATACATCATGCCACCGAACGAAGAACTACTTCAGAGTACAGGCTAAGTACCGATAAACGTATTGATTATAGGACGTGGGTAGGTTGAACTTTGCCGTACAATGAAATCCAGTGGTCAACGAGTGGGTTACGTTAGACACACGAAGCGCAAAACAGTAGAGGGGGAGTATAAGCTCCTGGAGAAGATCCGGAAGGAACTGAAATGTATTTCATTAAGCTGACAGTAATGGAGATGTAGTTGACGCGCTATGGGCTATTTAGAGGATAATGACAAACATAGATATAATTCTTCAATTAATAGGGAACGGTGGTGCCTTGGTATTGCAAAGCGGCAAGAGCTCTCATCATTCGTCAAATGTACATATTAGTGTTTCCTGTTCACTCCTTAGTGGAGTATAGTATAGGGGCTCCTGATTGGAATTTCTACCATTTTATTCTAAATTCAGCCTCGCCAATTTAGTGTTAGATGGTATATAAGGGTGTTTCAAACCTATTGCCTGCAATTCTAAGCAAAAATATGAAGCAAATTTTTTTCGACTTCTTAACTCTCAATTGCTACAGCGACTTAAATTTGTTAAAAAAAAGCGCTGCTTTACACCACTAAAATCATAACTCAACAAGTCGGGAAACCGGAAGCTGGGCGTTTCAGGTATGAAAGGTTTTGTTTGCTTTTTCTGTGAGTATATCGGAGTGTAGAACTATCCCATTTGTAGATAGCTCGTTAAGAATATGCATTTAGCATGTCAGATTTAGTACTTCGGGTTGTAAATTTACACGGTAAAGACAACTTCGAGCTACTGTAACTTTGTTACTAATAGTATGATTTTGATCTTTGAACTTGGAGATAATATGCCTCATATTATATTTTATACTACTACCAACTTTTATAACTCTGAGATAAACTTAAGGAGGGTTTTACTCAATTTCCCCAAAAATATGGTAATATACTATTGTTAACTTAATTTGAACAGACATCGATATGGAGAGTATTTTGAGACCTGGGCAACATATAGAGGCAGCTTCATGAATTTTTGTCAGATTTTTCGGTTGGGTAGTTTCGGAGAATGGGTCCGTTAAAGAAATCATCACTCTCCACCCCTCACACTCCCCGCCTTTCTAACAAATCTCAAAAGTAAGACCGGCTTCGAAAAGTACTAATTAAGTCCTTTCATTTGATATTACACATGACTATATTTGGTGAAAAAAATTTTACACCACCCTTTTACATGTATGGGGACCCCCCCTAAATCTCAACCTAGAAGGATATCACTCACTGCATGTCTGGGGGTCCACAGACAGACAGACAGACGGGCAGACAGACATTGAACCGATTTTAATAAGGTTTTGCTTTGCAAACAAAACGTTAAAAACGTTGAATCGATCTAGGACGTCACTCTAGAATACAAGACTTTACTTGTGGAAGTAAAAGTGTAGAAGTAAAAGCTTTCCAAACACAAAAGTTGGTCGAATTTTGACATACACAATGTACAATTTTTTTACAAAAGAAATCTCTGTTTCACCATGACAAAAATTTTGCTGTAATCATTTTATCCTAATTACCCGATCAGTGGGAGTTACGGGCCTGGAGATGTGAACTATAAAAATGAAATAAAAAACACACTCAATTTGACAAAATATAAAAAAAAATTCTACTATTGCCAATGATTTATCATTCAATTAGAAGTGGTTATAAAATGTGCAAAATAAAATCTCATTGAAAGGAAACAACAGATTTGGATTTCAGATTGGTGATCAACAGATCATTCAATATTAATTTAGTTTTTATTCAGGCATTATTGAACTGGACATTATTGGAGTGGCATCAGTGGAGAACAAGTCGGAAAACCGGAAGCTAGCCGCTTCAGGTATGAAAGGTTTTGTGTATTTCTTAGTACGTAGCACGTAATATATACATATATAATTTGAGAGTATCCACTTTCGGATGATACTGACATTTATAATCTTGAATTTGCAAAGAAGCGACAACTTTGACGTATTAGAACTTTGTTAGCAATAGTGCAATTTCTCATAGATCATGCTCTATGTTATACCCTATATTGTTACGAAATTTCATGGTGCTAGCATGAACTTAAGGGGATTTTGCAGCGAATTACTAAAAATTATAGTAATATATTATTATTAACTTTATTTGTACAGATATCAGTATGGAAGGTATTTCGGAGCCCAGGCACCATATAGTGGCAGCGTCCTGGTTTTTTTTTCAGATTTTTCGGTTTCGTAGTTTCTGAGAATGGCCCCCTTAAAGGAATGATCACTTTTAATCCACCGCACTCCCCATCTTTTCAACAAATGTCAAAACTAAGCCCGGCTTCGAAAAGTACTAATCGATACCTTTAATTTGACTATATTTAATGAAAAAAAAATTACACCCCCCTTTTACATGGATGCGGACCCCCTCCCCTTAAATTCATCGTAAAAGGATGTAACTCACTGTATGCGTGAACGTTCACAGTTCCCAAATTTGGTGTCAATCGCTGTAACCATCTCCAAGAAAATACCTGTGATGGACAGACAGACAGACAGACAGACAGTAAACCGATTTGAATAGGGTTTTGTGTTTATATAAAACCTTAACAAGTCAGGAAACCGGAAGCTGGGCGTTTCAGGTATGAAAGGTTTTGTTTGCTTCTTGTGTGAGTATATTTGAGTGTAGAACTATCCCATTTGTACGTAGCCCATTAAGAATATGCATTTAGCATATCAGATTTAGTGCTTCGGATTGTAAATTTACACGGTAAGGCAACTGTGAGCTACTGTAACATTGTTACTAATAGTATGATTTTTATCAAACTTGGAGATAATATGCTTCCTATTATATTTTATACTACTACCAACTTTTATAACTATGACATAAACTTGAAGGGGTTTTACTCAATTTTCCCAAAAATACGGTAATATAATATTATTAACTTCATTTGAACAGATATCGATATGGGGAGTATTTTGAGGCCTGGGTATCGTATAGAGGCAGCTTCATGATTTTTTTCAGATTTTTCGGTTGGGTAGTTTCTGAGAATGGCTCCATTAGAGAAATCATCACTTTGCACCCCTCCCACTCCCCGCGTTTTTAACAAATCTCAAAACTAAGATCGGCTTCGAAAAGTATTAATCGAGACCTTTCATTTGATACCCCACATGACTATATTTGGTGAAAAAAAATTTTACACCTCCCTTTTACATGTATGGGGCCCCCCCCCCCTAAATCTTAACGTAGGAGGATATCACTCACTGCGTGTCTGGGGGTCCACAGGTTCGCAATTTCGCATCAATCGGTATAGCCGTTTCTGAGAAAAGTGCCTGTGACCGACAGACAGACCTGTGAGGAGTGGCCAGATCTCCCATCAGGCGCGACCCCAGCTGGCAGATTGGGGCATACCTATTGATGTGTAAATATGTGTTCATGCACTTTTCTTTTCTGACTGTGCATGGGCTAGTGTTTGCTCATCTCTGGTGCGCGGACGAAAATGGCTATGGGAAGGATACCCAGAACATAAAACCACCATGGAAAACGAGAGAAGGAGTAAACTTACAGTGCAAGGGCTCGGAACCCCAGTACCGGCGGCTTTTGGGAGTGAGCAAGCAGGCTCCCGGCCGTCGATATCCCTCGACCGCAGTGCCTCGGTGGTGGACAACTGGTGGTGATTTGGATCAGGAGAGGGAAATGTTCAAGCAAAGTACGACCTTACCGAGAACACCAGTAGCAAGAACAACTAAGGATGAACTGAAGACGGATCGTTGGACGACAAAAACCGTGACAACACCCACCACATATGTTCAAGATGCGCGACAGCAGGAGGTGCTTCAGGAACAAGAAAAGGATCCTTTCAAAAGAAGCTCATCAACTTTGAGATCTCCACCAATGCCAAAGACGATGAAGGATAAAGCACAGGCAAGATCGATAACCGCCAAAAGTGAAGCAGCGTATAAAAGGAGTAACCCTGTCGGGGCTTATAGGGAGCGGAGTCCCGATCCGGAGGAATTACCCTTTATCCAGCTTGGGGCAAAAATAGTTGAGCTGTCCGAGTTCATCAAGGACAAGCACAACGTGCATCAAGCCATAAAGAATATGGTGAGAACTATTAGAGTCCTCTATAATAGATCGCAGATGGAGGAAAAGAATACCAAGGATACGCCGAACCCCGCTGTGCCAACAGTGTCACAAGCGACCCAAGTGACGCCTAACCGTACTACAACTGAATCAGGGCGAAATAAACGAGTACGTGAAAAAGAGGGGGATCCTTTAAATAATCAGCAGGCGCCTAAGAGAAAAAAAGGCGGATAGGAAACTCTGAAAACCAGCACTAATAGCTCTGAAAGACGAAAGCGTACAGCGAATGTAGAAAAGTCGACCAGCGTTGTGAAGCCCAAGACGAATGGAAACGATGGATGGACTAAGGTTGCGAGCAAAAAAGCGAAAGGAAAAGTAAAAGTGGGAACCCGTCCAGATGCGATTGTTATCTCCAGTAAAGGCAATCTGTCCTACGCGGAGATACTCAGAAAGGTCAAAGCGGATCCCGACCTAATAGATCTGAGCGGAAATGTGAATCGAATTCGAAGAACCCAGAAAGGGGATCTCATGTTCGAGCTAAAAAGATCCACCGTGGGCAAAGCTGATGACTTTCGCCCTCAAGTGAAAAACTCACTTGGGGAGAATGCCGCAGTGCGTGCCCAAAAACATGAGATCTACATAAAATGTAAGGATCTCGATGAAATAACATCAAAAGCAGAAATTTGTACTGCTCTGAAGGAGCAATTCAAGTTGCAAGAACTAGCCGAGGAGTCTGTTGTGAGTTTACGAAAAGCCTATGGCGGTACTCAAACAGCCACAATACAAGTACCAGCGGAGACAGCGCAGAAGTTGTTGGCGGCCGGAAAAGTTCGGATTGGATGGGTTGTCTGTCGTTTAAGAGAACAGACTTCACTAAAGAGGTGCTTTAAATGCCTCATGTTTGGGCACTTCGCCAAGGTATGCACCAGCAGCATTGATCGATCCGATCGATGCAGAAAGTGTGGGGAGAAGGGCCATATTGCCAGGGAGTGCAATAGGGACCCCAAATGCCTATTGTGCGAGGTGAAAGAGGCACAAGATAACCGGCATATTGTCGGAAGTAGTAAATGTCCGGAATTTAGGAAGGGGCTCACTGCAATAAGAAAATGAGGTTTATTCAAATAAACCTCAATCATTGCAGGGTCGCTCAGGATTTACTTGAGCAGACCACGTTCGAATCTGAGATGGAAATTGCCATCATAAGTGAGTCGTCCAAAAACCGTCACGGTGGCGTATGGGTCACAGATTCGACTGGTGCAACGGCAATATGGGCTTGTGGTCGACAGGCCATACAATGTACTGCAGGTCAGGCAGCCAGTGGCTTTGTGTGGGCGAAAATAAGTGGTGTATATGTATACAGCTGCTACGCCCCACCAAGTTTGACACTGTCTGAATTCAAGCAAATGCTTGATAATCTTGTTCTTGACGCGAGGGGACGAAGTCTAAAGGTGATTGCTGGTGATTTCAATGCTTGGGCACTAGAGTGGGGTAGCAGAGAATCAAATGCTAGGGGGCGCAATTTAATAGAAGCTTTCGCGCAGATGGACATGGTTTTGGCTAACGAAGGTGCTGTAAACACCTTCCAGAAAGGGGGTCAGGCTTGGTTGTAGACCTGACCTTTGTCAGTCCTTCGCTGGCGCGTGGTATGTCTTGGTGCGTCAGCGAACGCTACACCCACAGAGATCACCAGGCAATCTTCTTTGGAACATGTGTCGAGCCTCAGGGCAAAGAGCTATCATGCCTGAAACCGAAAAAGATTTCAGGCTGGTCTGCAAAATCTGTGGTTGAGCAGACCTTCATAGAGGTGTGGTTAGATCAACCTGATAAAGCAGGCGCCTCTACGGAAAGAGCCGTCTATCTGGCTCAATGCATCGCCAAAGCATGTGACGCGTCCATGCCAAGGAGGTGCTCATTCCCCCGTAGAAGACCAAACTACTGGTGGAATGATGAACTGATCGGTCTTCGATCAGCCTGCCACCGAGCCAGAAGAGCGGCTCAGAGGGCGATAGGTAGAGTCAATCAAGGACAGAAAGAGTGCGCCTACAAGGCAGCCCGCAAAACCCTCAAGCTCGCTATCCAGCGAAGCAAGAGAAAATGCTTTAAGGAGCTCTGCTCAGAAGCGGATGTAAACCCGTGGAGGAGAGCTTATGGAATCGTGATGGGACGATTCAGAGGCCGTTTATCTCCGCAGATCACGTGTCCCACCTTCTTGCTGAAAATCATCCAGGGGTTATTCCCCCAGCAAGAGGAGAACACCGACACATTCCAACCACCTCTGAATGTGACGGCAATCCGGCCAGTCACCAGAGACGAGCTGCTGGAGATCTGCGGTAGAATAGGAGACAATAAAGCGCAGCGCCGGGCCTGGACGGAGTACCGAATAAGGCCCTTAAGCTTGCCGTGAAATCCAGGCCGGACATGTTCGCTGAGTTGTTCGAAGCGTGCATGTCCGAGGGAATATTTCCAGCGGCATGGAAGCGACAGAAGTTGGTACCTCCAGGTGAACCATCGTCATACCGACCCATATGTCTTTTGGACACTGTGGGGAAAATGTTAGAGCGGGTAATCTATAATAGATTACTCCCGGTTGTTGAGAGTCAAGGCGGCCTTTCAAATCGGCAGTATGGGTTCCGAAAAGCCAGATCAACCATTGATGCCATCAAATTGCTTACTGGCTTGGACGAAGATGCAATTCACGGAAAGGGTGGTACCAGCAAATATTGCGTGGTAGTAACCCTGGATGTGAAAAATGCATTCAATTCGGCTAATTGGAATTTAATATGGAAATCTTTAGCGAAGGTTGGTATTCCCGCCTATCTCGCTGCTATCGTCGATAGTTATTTAACTGAAAGGAGGCTCTGGTTTTACAAACAAAACCTTAAACAAGTCGGGAAACCGGAAGCTGGACGCTTCAGCTACGAAAGGTTTTATGTATTTCTTAGTACGTAGCACGTAATATATCCATATATTATGTGAGAGTATCCACTTTCGGGTGATATTGACATTCATAGTCTTCAATTTTCAAAGAAGCAACAAATTTGAGGTATTATAATTTTGTTAGTAATAGTGCCCAAACTTGGTAAGATCATGCTCTATGTTATAACCTATATCACTGCAAAATTTCATGGTACTAGGATGAACTTAAGGGGGGTTTCTAACCAATTACAAAAAATTGTAGTAATATACTATTATTAACTTTATTTAAACAGATATCGGCATGGAAGGTATTTCGGAGCCCAGGCACCATATAGTGGCAGCCTCCTGATTTTTTTCAGATTTTTCGGTTTGGTAGTTTCTGAGAATGGCTCCCTTAAAGAAGTGGTCACTTTCAACCCCCCGCGCTCCCCACCCCTCCAACGAATGTCAAAACTAAGATCGGCTTTGAAAAGTACTAATCGAGACCTTTAATTTGATACCCCACATGACTATATTTGATAAAAAAAAATTTTACACCCCCCTTTTGCATGTATGGGGACCCCCCTTAAATTCGTCGTAAAAGGATGTAATTCACTGTATGCGTGAGCGTTCACAGTTCCCACCTTTCAACCAAATTTGGTGTCAATCGCTATAACCGTCTCCGAGAAAAATGCGTGTGACGGACAGACAGACAGACAGACAGACGGACAGACACCTTGGCCTATAACCATTGATGCCATCAAATTGCTTACTGGCTTGGCCGAAGATGCAATCCACGGAAAGGGTAGTACCAGCAAATATTGCGTGGTAGTAACCCTGGACGTGAAAAATGCATTCGATTCGGCCAATTGGAATCTAATCCGGAAATCCCTAGCGAAGGTTGGTATTCCCGCCTACCTCGCCGCAATTGTCGATAGTTATTTAACTGAAAGGAGGCTCTGGTACGACACTGATGACGGACCGCAGGAGTACGTCGTTTCCGCGGGTGTCCCGCAGGGCTCCGTATTGGGCCCACTACTGTGGAACATCATGTACAACGATGTACTTAATCTTCCCCTTCCGGAGGAAGCCACAGTGGTGGGTTACGCTGATGACATTGCACTGGTTGTTGTCGCAAAGCATCTCGAAGATGCTGAGTTATACTCAAGCGAGGCAATCAGTGCTGTCAAATGCTGGTTGGAGAGCTCTGGTCTGACGCTTGCGGAGGAAAAAACCGAGGCGGTCCTCATCACTAAGCGGCGGAAGAGAAATTACGCCTGTGTTAGAGTCGGGAATCATATCATCACTTCCAAGCCGGCCATCAAATACTTGGGGGTGGTGATAGATAGGAAGCTCAGCTATAAGCAACACGTACAGTATGTTTGTGATAAATCATCCACTGCCAGTATGGCCCTGGCCAGGATGATGCCGAACGTGGGAGGACCACGGCATACCTCTAGGTTGCTTATAGCCAGGGTGGTGACCTCAATCATGCTCTATGCGACCCCAGTTTGGAGCGAGGCGTTGCGGATGTCAGTTAACACTAGCAAACTGAATGCAGTCTACAGGAGGGCAGCTCTGAGGGTATGCTCTGCCTTCAGGACTGTCTCAGATGATGCAGCATTCGTCATCTCTGGAATGATGCCCATTGACATCTTGGCAGATGAGATGGCGAATATATACCATGCGAAGCCAATCTCTCCCTTATTGCAGACGAAGAAGGCTGAGAGGGAGAGATCCATAAATAGATGACAAGGGCGGTGGGAACGCTCGGGAAAGGGTCGGTGGACTCACAGGCTCATTCCTGCCATCAAGGAGTGATTGGTGGGACGACACGGTGAGATTAATTATAATCTCACCCAGTTTCTCACGGAACATGGAGGATATCTCCAATACCTTCACAGGTTTAAATTGGAGACCTCACCCGACTGTCCAAATTGCGATGGAGTCCCAGAGGACCCAGAGCATGTATTCTTCCACTGTCGGAGATTTGTGGAAGAAAGGAGGAATCTAGAGGAGACTCTAGGAGAGGTGCTGGTACCAGAAAATCTGGTGCCGAAAATGCTAGCACATCAAGAGAATTGGGATGCGGTCAACTCCATGATCGCATCTATTCAAGATAAATTGCGAAAGACAGAGGAAAGGAGAAAAGCGCGGTCACGTGCGCCGCGCATAGTAGAAATGGGATTAAACTAGAGTGAGCTGACTCCGCTCCGTGATGTAATACCTTATGGTGGTTCCGCGGGGCAGGGAGGGAGTCGGGGGTGGTTTTAGTGGGTAAAAATCCCACACGCTGGTGTGTCCAGACCAGCGTCTTTTGAAGATCTCCACCTCCTCAAAAAAAAAAAAGACAGACAGACAGACGGACAGACAGACATTGAACCGATTTTAATAAGGTTTTGTTTTACAAACAAAACCTTAAAAAAGGGAGATAGAAATTTTTATTTTGCTACTTTTGTTAAAAAATTGCTGTTTGCCTGCTCTCTTTCAGATTGACCAACATTTTGATGATTTTGATAATCACTTTGTGGAATGAACTTCGAAGCTAGTACATAAATGTAAGCGTAGCTATCGGGTTTCAAATTCCAAATTTCCCCTTCTCGCACTTCCAATGTATTACCTCCTCTTTTGTATCCACCCACCTAACAGCAGTTCATGTTATCTGCAACCAACCGTTCTATATTTGCGCGCCTGTTTATTGCGATCGAGTTCAGTATTTTGTGAGTCTTGTGTGTCGACGGTAACTTAATGTGTTTTTTGCCAGTGAGTGAGTGTTTTCTCAGTTTAAGGAAGTTCAGTGCAATTTTATAAAGTGTTTTGCTAAACATAAAAGGAGAAAGTGATTTGCCGATTATCACAGTTGATTCAAAATTTGATCCAATACAACGAGGAAAACAGAAGAAATATGAGTGTAAGTTGAGATAATCATGTTGTTAACAACCTTCCGAAGCAAGTTTATTATTTTCTAGGAAATAATTAGTCATTCAGAACTAGCAGAAATTCCAACGGAAGCTCTACATTACGTACAATATCGCCATAAAGGATCATCCGAGAAAAAGTACCTCTTAAAATGTTCTTCAGTTGTGGGATTTGATGTGAAATGCGCACTGTGTAAAATAGGATTGAAAATGGAAGATGTTCTCGACCATTTCCAAAAGTCAAAACACATGAAAAAACTACTAGACGTTGCAGAATTTTACCTCCCAGTTACTGTTGTAGAACCAGATTCACAGTCACTAAGTTCTCTAAATGCAAATGAGGAAGAGGTACTAGCGCCGTTAATTCCCTCGGAAACAGTTAGTTCCAGTACAGTTAATCAGCAGGAGCAAGAAGCACATGGTGAGTACTTATTGTTTCCACAGTTTCCTTCCAATAAAATTATGAAAAACTTACATGAAAAATAAAACAAAATTTAGAGACTTTCCTCTTTCATTCTAACATTCTACAGAAGATTTTTAAAGATATTCACACCTAAGTTTTATTCATTTTATAAGAAATAATATTATTAAATTATGGTTTATTAAACGAACCTTCTTCAATTTATAGTGCATTACATGTGATCCTATGCAATCTACTTCAATTACTTTCTAATCGATTCATTTAGTATCTTCGTTTCGTTTTGGCATATTTTTGTATTCGCGAAAGAGCAAGCGAAAATTTCATATTTCACACATGCACAGTGTGGAAATCCGAGCCTGAGAAATTAGTGGGGCCTATTCATTATTCCTTTAGCTTTGCTATTTATCAAAGTGTAGAATGTAGAATCCTCAACCATACTACTGAAATTCTAACTTTCAAATCCTATGTTGGAATATTGTGAATTTTGTAGGGAAGCATTATTTTTATAGTACGAATTTTGCTGTTCTCTAAATAATAACAAGTTGGAATACCGGAAGCTCGCGCTTCAGGTATAAAGGTTTTGTGTTCTATGTAAGAAACTTCAACGCACATTTTACTACCCGTATATAGCTATTATACAAATCCAACCAATTCCTTTATATTTTTCCAAACTACAAGCAACACGTACATATTACAGACATAGATATTATCTTCACCCTAAACAAACAAACTGCCTATTTCCGAACACTCTACATATATATGCACGTAGATAAATTGATCGCGTCCATATTTCCGATGTACTTCGTGCACAAAATATATATATATATCTATCTGAATTAGAAACTCCTCGCAAACTTCATAAGAACTCATTTCGTTATGGTATTGATGATTAGAAATGTAATGATGACGTCATACAGGTTGTAAAATGCTCGAAATTCACAAAAAATGGCCCATAACTTTGTTAATAATAGTTGGATTTTCTTCAAACTTGACCAACTTGTGCAGTATGCTCTTCGTTACATCTATGCCAAATTTTATACTTCTATGATAAACATAAGGAGAGTTGCCGGGTAAATTTCTAAAATGTGGAAATATACTATTATTAACTTTATTTGTGCAGATATAAGAACCAGCTGTATTTTGAGGCCTAGATTTAGTAGAGATGCACTACTGTGATTTTTTTCAGATTTTTCGATTGGGTAGGTTCTGAGAACGAGACCTGTTACACTTTTTGGGGGTCATATTTTGAGCCCTCACTCCCCTACGTTTTACCCAATATCAAATATGGAACCAGATTCGAAAAGTACTAATTGAGCCCTTTAATTTGATACCCCACATGGAGACATTTTATAAAAAAAAATTTGCACCCTCCATTCACATGTATGGAGTCCTTAAATTTAACACAAAATGGCGCCACTTGCTGCATGTAAAGGGAACAACAGATCACATACTCTAACCAATTTTTGTGACAATCGATCCAGCCGTTTCCGAATAAATCGGCTATAGCAGACAGACAGACAGACATCGACTCGATTCTAATAAGGTTTTGTTTCACACAAAACCTTAAAAATGGGTCATTGTAGCGTAGAATGGCACCTCACCGGCTTAAGCAATAAACTTTTCTTCATGACAGTTGCCGCCAAAGGGATTCGGTTTGCATGGCAATTCTTATTCAGCTTTCAATTATACTATCACGTTTTAAAAGCCTTTCTTTTAAAATCTTATTTTTGTTTATATTGGAGCTTTTCATCGCTTTATATAGCACCCGACAGAAGATAAACATCAATAAAATCAAGGTTCGCAGTCTGACTGATCAACGGGGTCTTCCTATCTGTATTAACGGGCAGAACATCGAGGACATCGATCAATTTGTCTATCTGTGCTAAATGCGCTTTCGCTGTTCTATTTTAAATTTGAAAATGCAGACACCTAACAACAACAAATTTAGGCTGTTCCGCGCCAATGCTCTCTCGGTGCTGTTATCTGGAAACAGTATATGGAAAGTGGCCAGTTACTCAAAAACTCCTTTAAACAAATCGGGAAACCGGAAGCTGGACGCTTCAGGTATGAAAGGTTTTATGTTTTTCTTGTATAAAAACATTTGAGTGGACATTTGTCCGATTAGAATATGGCACGTAATATATAATGCATATATTCTATGAAAATATCCACTTTCGCGTGATATTGACGTTCAAAGTCTTGGATTTGCAAAGAAGCGACAAATTTTACCTATTATAACTTTGTTAGTAATAATAGTAGGATTGTGCTCTATTTTACAGCGTACGTGACGGCAAATGATGGATGAACTTAAAGGGTCCGATTACTAAAAATTATACCACCATAATATTATTAACTCTGTTTGAACAGATATTGGTTTGAAGGGTATTTCGGAGCCAGGCACCATATAGTGGCAGCCTCCTGATTTTTCGGTTGGATAATTTCTGGGAATGGGTTCGTTAAAGAAAGGATTAATTTCGGCCCCCCGCGCTCCCCACCTTTCTAACAGATGTCAAAGCTAAGATCGACATCGGAAAGTACTAATCGAGGCTTTTCATTTGATATCCCACATGGCTGCATTTGGTGAAAAAAATGCATATATGGAAACCCTCCCACTCCTTAACTTTGACATAGAATGATAATGATAATTCACTGTATACGTGAGTGTTCACAGTTCCCACCTTTCCACCAAATTTGGTGTCAATCGCTACTATCGTCTCCGAAAAAAATGCGTGTCACGGACAGAGGAACAGACAGACAGACAATAAACCGATTTTAATAAGGTTTTGTTTTACACAAAACCTTAAAAAGGACATTGTTATCTATAATAGGTAATGGATTCCACTATTCCGGAATGGTCGACTAGTAGGCCGCCTTAAAAACACATGGCGCAGAACTGTAGAGGAGAAGGTTAGGCGTTTTGGGGAGACCTGGAGAAAGCTGAAGCATCGTACAGTTAACAATGGTACTTGGGTGTGATGAGCGCGTTATGAGCCATTTAGGGGATATTGGCGATCATAATAATAAATATCGGAAATTCTAGCGCTTTGTAACTATAGAACCATTTCAAAAAAATCCAATTTATTTTAAGGGCGATAAATAAGTTCATTAATACAGATTCTCACGCATTCGACGAGGTTCTGCATATTGATTGTTCGGTAGTATTCCACACTGAAAGTACTTGTCGTCTTAGGACCATTGACGTTATTATACTCCTAGTTATTGTAAATACGGTAAACAATGATTGCTTAAAGGTTCTCCATAGGTTTCTGATGGGCGATCAAGCGGGATATTACAGAACATCGTTCTGTTGACCAGCAAATCAGTGACTAATTTTATATATTCTGTGAACCTGAACATTGCCTTCCTGTTATGTAAAATAAGTTCGAGGGAGATGGTGCATGTAAAGCTTCAGATAATTTTCCAGGGCTACAAGATATTCAGCAATGGCTATATGAGATTTTAATATGAGATAACATATGGGTGAAAGTAAAACTATAGTGAAAAGTAAAACTATTGAAAAAAAGTTTCAGATTTTACTATAGATTTATTGTGGTTTTTGAAAAATGCAGATACGTTTTTCGGACACAACATGTGTCCTTCTTCAGTGGCGGTTTTGTACTTGTACAGCATTTTTCAAAAACCACAACAAATCTATTGTAAAACCTGATACTATACTTAAAACGAACTAAAGAAAACAAAAGAACTACTTTTAGGAAACCAATTTGGTTGAAACTATCCAAAAAATTGTAAACACAAAACCTTATAAAATCGGTTTACTGTCTGTCTGTCCGTCTGTCTGTCTGTCCGTCACACGTATTTTTCTCGGAGACGGTTATAGCGATTGACACCAAATTTGGTAGAAAGGTGGGAACTGTGAACGCTCACACATACAGTGAATTACATCCTTTTACGTTGAATTTAAAGGGGGGTCCCCATACATGCAAAAGAGGGGTGTAAAATTTTTTTTCATCAAATATAGTCATGTGGGGTATCAAATTAAAGGTCTCGATTAGTACTTTTCAAAGCCGATCTTAGTTTCGACATTCGTTGGAAAGGTGGGGAGCGCGGGGGGTTGAAAGTGATCACTTCTTTAAGGAGCCATTCTCAGAAACTACGAAACCGAAAAATCTGAAAAAAATCAGGAGGCTGCCACTATATGGTGCCTGGGCTCCGAAATACCTTCCATGCCGATATCTGTTTAAATAAAGTTAATAATAGTATATTACTACAATTTTTTGTAATTGCCCATGTACCATGCAATTTTGCAGTGATATAGGCTAAAATATAGAGCATGATCTTACCAAGTTTGGTGGAAATCGCACTATTACTAACAAAGTTATAATACCTCAAATTTGTTGCTTCTTTGAAAATTGAAGACTATGAATGTCAATATCACCCGAAAGTGGATACTCTCACATAATGTATGGATATATTACGTGCTACGTACCAGGAAATACACAAAACCTTTCGTACCTGAAGCGTCCAGCTTCCGGTTTCCCGACTTGTTATTTTTTGTAACGACCAGGATGAATTTATCGCCCTTATTTGAATTTTTACTATTTATTTAGAAAGCTAACAACTTATAAACTGATCTATAATTTCGAATGAAAATGAAAAAGTCCTTAAGTGTGCATGTGATAAACTGCATACATATTTTTCAAAGTAATGCAAGAAAACCTGGCGGCTACATATCTTTTCTTCAATAAAGCTTTCTTTTTTGAAGATCGCATGGCCGATCCAATTGCACTTACAATTTTTACTTTATGAATAGATATTTTTTTTCGATAATAAATTCATATGTATATATAGCTATAGAAGTAGTGGTTAGTGTTTGGAAAAACGGTGCAATGATAAAAACCGTTCAAAATTTTCAAGAAAAATCGTCTGAAAATTATTTATAAAATAAAACAACAACGTAATTTACTGCAAAATACGATGTTGTTTCATGTAGAATGGAAATGGAAATATTTATTTAGATATTTTTCCCACTTCAATCCCTTATATCATTGTCGTCATTGTCAATCTCTTAGAGCTTTTTTTAGGAAACGAAAACAATAGAGCGATTTTTTGAAGTTTCTGCAGTGGTCTAACCACTTAACTAAGCACTTCGAATACTTGCTCCCCAAACACTAACAACCATTTTGGAAAATAATTTTACCAGCATGTTCTCAACTTGTTAAGCAATCAGTTTATGCAAAAGCAATGCAAAAAAATCGATTTTGTCAACCCCTCACATGGACCCCCTGAAGGGGGGTCATCCCGTGTGTCGGATTCGCGGAATCGAATTTTTTTTTTGGCATCAATTGTATCTAAGTATAGTGTAGAATATATGGGCAAAGTGATTTTTTGATATTCGGAGTCGTTCGGAAATTATAGTGTTAAACACGTGATAAGTCACATGTCAGATTTATGTCGATCGCCGTAATGAAGCTCATATTTATCGATCCGAATGACCTTCGAATGACTTCGCTAAAAGGACAAGAATTGAAGCCAAGAATGTACACGTGTTTCTTGAAGAAACCTAAGGTTTATGGATTAGGTATAGCAGATTAATGGTCAGTTAGGGTTTTAGGGCTAAAAATCGCATTCTACTTTTTAAATGCGTTTTTCTCCAAACTGCATTTTGAAAATCGGCTGCCACCACAGCCCAAAATCTGTCCAACGTAATTTTTTGAAATTTTGAGGGCTTATTCGGAACATATTTCTACGGTCCGCAAACTAGGATAATTGCGATTTGTGCAGTAGTTTTTTTTTTATTCATTGAAGAAACCGTGAAAAACCACCGAAATTCGCAAAGAAAAGTTTAACACGGCACCAACAATTTAGCTTTTAATATTTTCTAATAATCCTAGTTTGCAGACTGTAGTTAAGTCTGTATGTTAAAATACCGTTTACTTTTTTCTTTAAGATGATCACAGCGCCCTCTAGCGTGGCAGCAGGGAAACACCTGTTTTGGAGATGGGTGCATAAGTTGCCCTGTATTTCAATAATCAATTATGCTATCGGGGTGGAATTACTATGCACGCTCAAGATATTAACAAATCTATGGTGAATAATTCATATTTTTATCTTCATCCAGTTCTTCACAAAAAAATTTCCAAAAAAAGCCAAAAAAAACGACCTCCACATGGGATGACTCCCTAACGCTAATTTATATATTCGATGACTTAAGATAAAATTATATTCAAAAACAGTTGTGATCGGTTGAGATAAGAATGTCATGGGACGTTATTATTCATCAATTATTCGGTCGCTTGACCATTTAATTCAATCAACATAAATGCATTTTGTTTGAGGATTGAAGGATCCTAAATCCGCATCCACTTGATGTCCGACCGGACCAAATGGGAAGCAACTACTTTTTCAGTATCTTGCTTTCCCTGGTCGGTATACGATGAATGACATTGTTCTATCTTGTGTTTAAGGAGGTCCCCATTCAGACAAAAAGAGATGTAAATATTTGTTCACGAAATAAAGTCATCATGTGGGGTATTAAATGAAAGGTCTCGATTAGTACTTTCCAAACCAGGTCTTAGTTTTGATACCAGTTGTAGGGGGCTAAAGTGACGAGGTTTGAACGAGGCACTTAAATTGATGAACTATTAAAAAAGTCCGAATGATGATGCTATTAAGGTGCAGTAAAGTTTACTATATGTAGTGTTGTTTTGGTCATTTTTCTGCTACACTTATTTTACAATACTTTCAAGCTTGTTTCTCACAAATCATTATTCATCCGACCAAAGTATCTTAGTACATAAATGCTAATCAAAACAATATATGATGCAGAAAAGACAATAAGAACAATATTTTGAAGCAACAGCTTCAGCATTATGTCCTTGAGCACACGCAACAAACTGATAGTGTTGAGTGCCAACCTAATGTCGAGAACAGGGTTGCTGGGGAGTCTCAGGTTCTCGACGTATACCAACTCCGCGGGACTCGCAACAAATTCTTGGCGATTGGCTGTCCAGAGGCCTAGTAGAACGAGTGGTAGGACTCACGACCAAGAAGAGTTATTTTGGACCGTTATAGCAGCCTTCACCGACCTGTGCCACCTTTTAAGCATCCATTGGACTCCGGGTGGTACGCAGTTGTCCGTTAGCGTTTAAAGCCGAGGATTTTGCCCAACTTTAAGAAAAGAAAGAACCCAAACTGCATTAAATAATTATAATTGCCGGCATATCAAAGCGTTGAATCCATTCTCGACAGAGGGCCTCAGCACAAGATTGTCTAGTACTATCTTTTAGAGGTATCGCCTCAGGCCACCGCATGAACCCGCCGATGATTGTGAGACAATACCTGAAACCTTGCAAGTATCGCAAAGGGTCAATTAAATCAAAGTAGATAGTGTGGAAACACTTGGTGGACCGAGGGAATACGTCTACCTCTTTCCTCACATGCTTTGTAGTTCTGCACTTCCGGCACGCGATGCACTGTCTGGCTCAAGAATTAATGTCTTTGTTCATGGACGACCAGAAATACTTCGTAGTGACTGATCGATTCGTTGTCCGAATGCCTGGGTGTGCCACATCGTGAACGGAACTGGATGCTGAGCCGAAGATAGGAAACTCCGCAAATGTTGATCCTCAAGCTCTGAAAAATTGCGTCGTCCTTCTGCGCTTCCACGATTGCCGGAAAATCGTTGATGGCGGTTATCTTGATCTCTGCAACATGTGACAAAACGCCAGCAAATAAGTTCTTTTTTCTAGACACGTATTGAATATCGGAAGTGCACCGGCTGATAAAGTTCAAGTACCGAAGTTGGCTCTGTCAGGAGCCAGGTAGTCTTCGGTCTTCAGCCCAGTGTTAAGGATCGACTGATGATGGGCGGCCTTTGGTAAGAAACGACGGTAGAAGTTTAACATATCCAAGAACCTTCCCAGATACTTAATCGTTTTCAAAAGCGAGAAACTCGAAATCGCTTGAAATTTGATTGGGTCCGGTTGTGTACCTTCAGAGGTAATCACCTGCGATTATAGGAATTTGCATTTCTCAACGTTAAATACTAGACCGGTCTCAAGGAGATGTGCTCTAACTGCTCAGACTTAGAGGAAGACGCTACCAGAACACCATCGAAATATACGAAGCAGAAGTGTAGATTTCGCAGCACAGAGTGGATGAATCTCTGAAAGGTTAGTGCCGCGTTGCACTGTCCAAAACTCATCCTAGTAAACTCGAAGAGTCCGGAAGTAGTGCATATCACCGTTGTCGGAATGTCTTTGGGACCTACAGGGATAGTATGCCTTGACCAAGTCCAATGGCGAGAAAATACGGAGAATGCGCAAAATTGTGGATGAGTGCAATTTGGCATCGGTCTGGAATCGTCTGAGAAGAAGACGAAGACGAGAAGTCTCCATTCGCCATTGGGTTTAGGAACCAAATGAAGTGGCGAAAACCAACAACGTTTCGAAAGTCTGCAAATACCCTACTTAAGAAGTTTTCGAACTCGTTCCGCGCAACTGCGAGCTTTTATGGTGGTAAAGGACGCACTTTAGAAAAGTTCGGGGAGCCAGTATTGTTAATGTCGTGCTAAACATCATGCTTAACGGACTCAGAGAGACTACAGTGGGTAATGATATTACGGCATTTTTGAAGATGTGCACGGATACGTGGGTCATCAACGTCTTCAAAAATGATTGAAAAAGGTGAGCAGGATGAGATTCTTTCTGATGACCTAAGAGAAGTTGTGCAATTCATAGTGACAAAGGACATCCACGCCTAAAATGGGAATGCTGATGTCGGCGATAATGAAGGAACGAGCGGAGAAAAGAGCAGAAAGAAAAAGCGGAAAAGAAAACGATCCTGCGAAATCTCTTGCGGCATACTTTTTCTGTTAAGTTTTTTTTTATGTTTGTTTTTTCTCTCAAGATAACAAATTTAAATGTATTTAAACAACAACACCAATAAAAAACTAACTGGTTATTTCCCTTAACGTTTTTTTCATCATCATCAATGGCGAAACGACCGGTATCCGGTCTAGGCCTGCCTTAATAAGGAACTCCAGACATCCCGGTTTTTTGCCGAGGTCCACCAATTCGATATCCCTAAAAGCTGTCTGGCGTCTTGACCTACGCCATTGTTCCATCTCAGGCAGGGTCTGCCTCGTCTTCTCTTTCTACCATAGATATTGCCCTTATAGACTTTCCCGGCTGGATCATCCTCACCCATACGGATAAAGTGATCCGCCCACCGTACTCTATTGAGCTGGATTTTATCCACACCTGACGGTCATGGTATCGCTCATAGATTTCATCGTTGTGTAGGCTGCGTTATCGTCCATCCTCATGTAGGGGGCCAAAAATTCTTCGGATGATTCTTCTTTTGAACGCCGGCAAGAGTTCGCAATTCTTCTTGCTAAGAACCCAATTCTCCGAGGAATTCAATCGACTTTCACTAGGCTTGTAGCTGTTGTGCTGTTGTAGCAGTCTCCTGGCTAAGGGGTTATGATAGGAAGCTAACCTTGCTTTGTACTACTACCTGAAATGAGATCTTCTCTCCCAATGTCGAGTCCCTTAGTATCCTGGACTGGGCTCTTTGTAGCAGCTCGATGTTAGATGTGCACACTGAACTACACAGTTGAATTCCGTATCCATATTAGCTTTATTACGGCTTTGGGGAGCGGGCGTTTGTAGGCGAGTCCCAGAATAGAGTTTTTGTTTAGAAGCTTCATGTGCATTTCCTTCCACTTAACATGCTTTCTCCGCGTTAGTCGTCTATCCAGGTGCAAACGGAGATACTTTGCATCATTCTGTTGAGGGATCATTGCACCATTAATTGGGACCTTAGGGCAATTACGCAGTTCAGGGTGAAAGTGACGTAACAGCACTTCGTTTCGCTTACGTGAATTTTCCATTTTGTAATAATAACAAAAGTTGGCGCAACAATCCATTTTGGATCAGGGCCTTAAAATGTGTTAGAGTACTTCATTCAAAACCATAACGGTACACTACAGTAGGCAATATGGTCAGCATTGCGCTCGCCCGAGATTATTACCCTGATTTGACTCAGGTACTCATTCACACCTGAGTCGGCTGGTATCCGACGTCAAATCACGATATAAATCCCACTGCCACCAGTGAGATTTGAACCGCGGATTAAGTAATCCGCCCACCGTAACCTATTGAGCCAGATTTTATCCACAACCGGACGATCATGGTATCGCTCATAGATTTCGTCATTGTGTAGGCTACGGAATCGTCCATCTTCATGTAAGAGGCCGAAAATTCTTCGGAGGATTCTTCTCTCAAACGCGGCCAAGAGTTCGCAATTTTTCTTGCTAAGAACCCAAGTTTCCGAGGAATACATGAGGTACTAGTCCTCATAGTCTTGTACAGTAAGAGATTTGACCCTATGGTGAGACGTTTCGAGCGGAACAGTTTTTGTAAGCTGAAATAGGCTCTGTTGGCTGATAACAAGCCTGCGTGGATTTCACCATCGTAGCTGTTATCGGTTTTCGATCCTAGATAGGGGAAACTGTCAACGGTCTCAAAGTTGTATTCTCCTATCTTTATTCTTCCCGTTTGACCACCATATATTTTGTCTTGCCTTCATTGATGTGCAGCTCAAGATCCCGTCCCAATGGCCGCCTGCTCGATCTGGATGAAGGCAGTTTGTACATCTCGGGTGGTTCTTCCCATCATGTCGATATCGTCAGCATAGGCCAGTAGTTGGGTGGACTTAAAGAGGATCGTAACTCCTGTATTTACATCAGCATCAGGGATCACTTTCTCGAGGGCCAGGTTAAAGGGGACGCATGGTAGGGCATCCTCTTGTCATAGACATCATGATGTCGAATGGTCTTGAGAGTGATCCTGCTGCTTTTATCTGGCCTCGCACATTGGTCAGGGTCAGCCTAGTCAGTCTTATCAATTTCGTCGGAATACCGAATTCTCTCATGGCCGTGTACAGTGTTACCATGGCTATGCTATCATAGCCGGCTTTAAAGTCGATGAATAGATGGTGCAACTGTTGAAATGGCAATATAATCTGAAAATGTTGAAGTTATCGGATTAGGATCAGTTGATACATCCGATGTATAAATGAGATGGAGTATCGGTCCAAGGACACTGTCTTGAGGGACTCCAGCTTAGGTTTATACTCGCAAGACGTGAAGTGTTTGCAATTCACTCTGCGCTCCAAAAGAAAGGATTGGAAAGAGTGTACTGCAAGCAATTGCCTTATCTTAGAAATCAATCTTTCGTGCTACACTTTGTCAAAGGCATGCGCCACATCCGAAAAGACCGCTGAGCAATACTTTCTATTCTCCAGTGCATTCCTTATCTCAGAGACGATCCTGTGAACTTGTTCGATTACACCATGCTTCTCTCGAAAGCCAAACTTGTGCTGAGGAATTATTTGACTCCATCTCCGCCAAGTGGGTGAGGAATAACTTTTACAGGTGTTTTGCATATGTTGTCCCTTTTTCGGCGTCATGTCTTACCCAGCTGCCTTCTGTGCTGATCCTAGAGGTGATTCGCATTGATCATAGGAAAAAATCAGTTGATGCAGTAGGCGATACACCTCGTAAGTAACTTTGTAACTCCTGTTCCCGTTGATCCTTTAGGGCTTCATGGAGCGACCGACTTGTTCTGGCCAATTGTTTTTTTTAGGTCTGGAAATCTGTAAGCCTGACATTGTCTTCGCAACGTCCGCTTTATTTGGACTACATGTAGTATGCTATGTGGTGTACTATCCCTGAATTTTACATACAAACAAGTTGGGAAACCGGAAGATGGACGCTCCAGGTATGAAAGGTTTTGTGTATTTCTTATATAAAGATCATTTGAGGGTGCATTTGCTTCATTAGTACGTAGCACGTAATATATGCATATATTATGTGAGAGTATCCACCCCAATTTTATTTCATTTTATATTATGCAATATAAATGAATGTGATAATAACGGAAATGTCACACATTCTCTGAAATGTATATACCTTTTCTTCAACTTACAACTTAAGAGATGACGATTATCATTATCGGCTTTTCTCTTCCGTCTCGTCAACGAATAAATAAACCTAAAAGTCTTATTTCTAATTTAAACTCTTTTTGTTGCAGTTTGTTAGTAAATATATAATATAGAAAAGAACTATTCATATATGAATATATGTATCTTATTTAAAAACGAATTTCAATTATTTACTATAGAAACCGTTGCCACTTCAACTACCACCTCCAAGGATGTTTCTACATCATCGGTGGCATTATGTAAAACTACAACAGAAACCCTGTTGGAGAAGACGAGAAAGATTTCTTCCCAACAACTAACAGACATCAACATTCAAGTGAATTCCGAAGTTTTCTCGGGCGAACAACTTGATGTAAGAAACGAATCTTGAAAATAACGGTATTTTTATTTTCAATGCCTCGTGTATTTTCAGCTATTAAAGCCGATATTCTCTGAGCTATGCAAGTACAACCTTAGTCAAGTTGAACACTATGACAATGGCAACGACTGGAAAATTTTGTTGGTGCAAGTCCCAGGAAATTTTGCTTGGTGCTTACATAAAACAGGGAAGATAGCTACTTGCCTTACAGACAGCACTTTGACAGTTTCTGCAAAAGATAGAAATCAATGTTCATTGTTAGTGTCAGTACATCGACGGATCACTGAGGAACCAAGAATATTACCACTGAACGCAAGCTCACGCTTTGTATAAACAGAATTAGTCAATGTCATATTCTTGTAAACTATATAAACTGTTTTCTAGCAACTAATATGGCGTGATTTAGATGTCCAAGAAGAACAAGGAAACAGAAACGAGGGCAATTCTCAACTGGAAGTTCTCGAAAACATGAATGCCGGTATCGAAGACGAATTAACAAAAAAGGACGAAGTGACTGTTAGTACTGAACCTAATGAAAGTGGTTTGAAAATGTACAATGAAATGTTAATATCATTCTAGGTGGTCGACGAGAAATATGAACCGAAAGCAGTAATACCAACTTCAGAAGTATGCAAATATATAATTTGTTAAAATATGTGGATTCTATTTTTATTTATTTTCAAGGTGATTAAGTGTTCACCAAAACATAACAATGAAGACTCTGAAAAAACAAAAGATTCATCGGACGAAGAAAACCAGACGGAACAAAATAACGGAAATCACTTATCTAATATAATCGATAATCTGACAGTAGACGTGAGCATTATATTTTTATTGTGTTTTTTGTGTTTATTTGCTAGTGTTTATTGGTTCTCATGGTAAAGCACAAAAAAGTGGACATAAAAACCCTATCTACTGCTCCATTTTTTAATGAATCATCCACTCCTAATATTTACTTTACCAGCTTTATTACTTCCTTAACTCCATTCCTGATTTTTAGTAACATGATAGTTGTACCTTTTCACATCTATAGTATAATTTCTTTGCTGGGAGTCATGTACAACTCTCACGTCACTAAATTTCGATCCAACTTTGATAACTTTAAATTTAAGCTGATCTGAAATTTGTACATATGCGAGTTTTATTTTAAATTAGATGGTTCAAATAACAAGCTAAAAGGTGTCAATTTTAGCAGATCTTTAGTCTTTGCCATTTTCTCCGAGTCTTTTTGATAATTTAAGTTACAAATTTAAAATATCGATATTCAATGATTCTGTGTCGGTCTTTAGTGGATACTTGGTTATTGTATTCAACCTAAATATTTTCTTGACATGCATATTTCAGTAATATAAATTCTTAGTAAATAAAAACAGCATATCCTTTCCATATCTTTGCAAAGGCAGCATTTTCCTTTCGAAAATGGAGATTAGCATAGCTTAAAACGATCGTTACGGAAATCTGGCGTCGATATCGATTTCAGGATTCCTCATCATACTTTTAGGATTCAGAGAGGTTACTCATATTTAATAGTAACATTAAGTGCCAAATGTGAAGGGGTGGGTTTTTACCTCCTTCTCTTATTCCAGACATTACACCAGATCAGAATAGTGGGGGGAAATGTCTAAAAGTATATTATTAGAGGGTCTTCTTTTAAAAAATCATCCCCCTATATGAAATTTAACCAGACTATCGAATATTTAATTTAAGTTCGCTCCGCCTTGAAATGGCCACAAATGTCTACCAAAAAGTGTTTTATTGTTCTAACAAGCACTAACTAACCATTGATTTGATGACCAGGTCTCGCGCCAAGGTCCGCCAGCTCATCACTCCCACTGAATTCTTGGCGTCCTGATACCTGGTCTATGCATAAGCTTTTACCGGTTTGACTAAAAGATGCCGTCCACGAAAAGTACGCTACCTATTGATTTGACATATACGTTATTTCGTTCATCTGGCAGCAAACTACAAACAAACACAAGTTGAACTCGGTGCTGAAAGTCGTCGTTTGCTGGTAGAAACCTATGGTGAACTTGCTCCTTGGATACAAACATCTGAGTCAAGGTGTCGAAAATTCAAAAGTGGTAAATTCAATGGAAAGATGAGGCCCGCTCTTGTAGACCACAAAAGTATGATGACGAGTAATTGCAGGACTTATCGCATGAAGATCTAACTCAAACTCAACAGCTATTGCCAAAGGCATTAAATGTGCCATAAGAAACATCAGCAGCAGACATTTACGAGCAATGGGAAGATCAATAAATTCGGCAGACGGATCCCCCATGATGGGTGTCAAATGGAACATTGCAAAGGCTCATTCAATCCTACGAATAAAAATCATTTTTGCATACAATTGGGACGAGTGATGAAAAATCGATTTATTTTGAAAACCTGAAGTGAAAAAATCAGTGTGTCCTTCAAATCGAAATCGCTTCTGAAAAATCTGGAAAATGGTTCGTCGAATATTATGTCGCAAAAGACAAGCAGTATTTCTGGAATACTATAATTTACTATCAAGGTGAAAGATGGGAAAAACATTATATTATAAAAGCCAATGTTTTGAAAAAAAGTAACTCCCCACTACGTGTTTTTTTTGTTCTGGAGAGTTTGTGTTTTTTAACAAAAAAACGACAAAAACTTGTGCATACGCCTGATATACAAAATTGCTTTTAACTTTATGGACAGTCTTTCTCGTCTATTCGAGTCAGGTGACCCATCCACCGCAACTGTTCGTCGTTATACAGGAATCAATCAAAACAAATGAAACCTTTGTACTTAAAACACCAATTTATCATTTAATCGAAATCAAATTAAGATTTGTCTACCATTTGCAATTTATTCAGCATACCTACCTGTAGAAATGCTCTACAGAGCCTGCGCTAAATTCTATCGGAAGGCTTATCATTTAATCGAATGTGAAATGCATATTTCCATAGCATACAGTGAATTGGGTTGAACTGTCAGCAGATAAGCATTGCTCAGGCTATCTGACCGCTTTTTCTACAAAATTACTCAACTACTAAATCAGAGCTCTAAAAGAAAAACTTGCAGTACGTAATTTCAAAAAGCTGGTAATGTATTATTACTAAGTTTATTTGCTCAGCGGAATGGGACACATTTTCAGGCGTAGGTAAGCGCATCACACTGATTTTTGTAGATTTTTCGGTTGGATAGTTTCCGAAAATGAATTCTGTCTCATTTCAAATGTGCACTCTATTAGAGCCTACCTGAAATAATATATAATTTATAATATCTCAAAATCGGTTTCAATTGCCTGACGTAAACACAACTATTCCAGAAGCTTATCAGGCGTATGAATGGTTACTAATAATTCTAAGCCCTATAACACTTCAGCTCATCGATTTAACGCTAGTTTTGGGGAATAATTTAGCTACTTACCATATTTCATAGATACGTTTGTAAACGAATCACATTTTCAAAGGTTTTATATTCGAGGTTCTCACGCAACACACTCAATGCTATTTGTCTGCATTATGAGCACCTTCTTGATTTGAATTTTAATTTGAAGTGTTTTCAGTAACTATATAAAAAGTGGTCATGACGTCAACCAACTGCAGGGGTAGAACCATGTCAGTTCTCCACTTTATTTTTTAACCGCGTCAGTTCTTCACTTTATTTTAACCTCAACCGCGATGCAATGTTGATGATGAAACGATAACATTTCAGAAGGCGCCAAACGACACAGACTTTGATGGTTCTGCTCAGATCGATCGTTTCTGGCCCTTCTTCCAAGCCGATTTAACCGACATTTCGGTGAAAGAACAAACTCTTGGTAACCAAATCCAAAAGGTTTTCCAACCAAGAAAGGATAAAGCAAACTACAAAAGGAGGTGGTTTATAGTGAAAAGCATGTATTGTTGGGCTCCGTTATTCACTTAAAATGCTTCTCCAAGATATTTGTTCGACCCACTTCTCATATCCAACACACTCAGTCAACTAAATTTCAATATTAGTTCTGCGCACTACCGAAGCTCCTCAAAATATGTTGGGTCGACTTCGCGGATATAACCTAAATATAAACAAACTATGGAGGTTCAATACATTCACAGTAGTGCATTGTCATTGGAATGGTTTGTCAGTCCTAAAATTAAAGGCATAGGATGCTTTGCCCCCCAATATCCTGCTTGGTTTAAAGTCTATTAGTTTGCTAAAAGTGCTGCTTGGGTTATATAGTTCTTATATTATAACTCATTGACATCCAGCGCATTTGCAAAGAAATTAATAAAATGTTAAAGGAAATTGTGTATAAATATAAAACCCTTAAAACAATTTGATGCTAGCACCGCAAACACCTGCCAATGTTGACTTTTCAATATGTAATAGTTTTTCCCCAAACGGGATGTTTCGTTGGCAAAATAAGACAAATTTCATAATTTCGTCTACACAGAATGTTCTACTTTCAAGTTTGATCCCAATGGTATCAACTCCAATTAAAATTTCAGATCGAGTTTGCCTTATTCTCTCAAATTAGTAAGCCACATAGTGAGACTCCTATAATATAACCAGCTGCGCCTTGCAATTTTTTTGATTTTTGGTTGGCTACACTTCTAATTCTCTTAAATATGAAAAAAAGTATTTTGATTTGAAACGAACTCTATTCACATCCATTGTCAAAAATATTATTTTACTCTTTAGAAATTTGTGTCTACTAGTAACCAGTTGACTAAGAAAAGTGATATTGAGTTTTCGCATAAACCAGACCCTCCAAATCATCAGATCATGCCTTTAGAGGTAAAACTGAATTTCAAATTTGAAGGTAGATGTTCTATTAAGAATCTTTTAGGTATTCATTTCCAAATACAATGAGTTAAAAATTGACGATATACTGGAAATTCAGTATAAAAACTACTTAAACCAATGGAACTTCTTGATAACAAGCAGCAGAAAGAAATATAGATGCACTTTATGTAGTGTTTATGTTGGAAGTGGTTCCAATGTTTTAACACACGTAAAAGGATTTTTACACAATCAAAACATGAAGTACATTCTGGATTTGCATCATCCCTTATACCGGGCTGTAGCGGGAAAATCTCAAAGTGAAAATAATGTAAGTAGGACATTCATTTTATGTAATAAGATTGCATGATTGTAATATTATTTTCTAGCAAACCCCACCAAGTAACGAAGGTATACCAGTGGAACCGGTCACAGTTTGTAAAAAAGTGACTTTACAAGTGAGTACGAAATACATAGAAGATCAACAAAGTTTGAATTGAACGTTTTGCAGGAATTTAAGTTAGAATACACCCGGTTGAACAATGGCGATTTGCTCCTAGTTCAGTATCGACTAGACGTAGATTGGCACCATATGATAGTCACAGAAAATGCACAGTATTGGTGCCATCTTTGTGATAAGTTACATCTGGGGAAAGCTTCCTATATTAAAACGCATATTAAAGGATCTCGCCACTTGAAAAATTTGGACAGAGTAATAGAGATGAGCCAACCCCTTTACTCTATATCATCTAAAGTGAGAAAATGAATATGGTAGATCAACTGAATATCCTAAATAATTTCCCATGTTTGCAGAAGCCATCTCAAAAAAGAGAATTTGAACTAAGTGACAATCATAAGAAATGTACTTTAAAAGTGAGTAATTTTAAGTTTCCGACACACTGCCTACATCAATAATGAACAGTCGCTTGTTTTTTTAAATACTGCTTCGCCATAAAGCCATCCCACAATTTGCTCGTTTATGTGAAGTACTACGACAAAGTTAATAAAGCGACAGTTCGGTTAGGGTGCTTGATCTGTTCTGCGATTTCTTATAAGGATCTATACCCTAAACCACATCATTAATGTTAGCGTTCAATGGTGCAGTTTATAATTTTGCTGCTCTTTTATAATTTTTCGTTGAAAATACTCCAATCGTAAAAAAGACGTGCTGACGCTATCATTCAGATTTTCACCTTCATCATGATCATCATTGATTAAAAAAGCGCAGTGTGTTAAAAACATAAATTATAATTTTGTATTTCAACACTGTTTATTTCAGCAATTCAAGCAACTATATCTTGAATTTGACGTGATGGAGCTGATGAAAATTCAGTATCGGTTTCAGTCGAAGGATTGGTATGACCTCATAGTGACAGATGGAGTACGATATATTTGCAACCTTTGCGGACATGTGCCGTTGGGTGGTGCTGCCAGTATAAAGTTACATATAAGCGGTGTGCGGCACTCAACTCAAATGGACAACATTACAGAAATACATCATCCTCTCTATTCCATCCGCGCAGATTGCTCTTCTGACAATGAAAATGTAAGTCCAGTACTTGCTATTCTTTTTCCAGTTTGGTGGAAAACAAAACCTTATTAAGATAGGCCGCTGTTTGTCCATATGAACTCAGATGGATGCAGTAAACGACATCGTTCTACATTGAATTTAAGGAAGGAGTCGTTACAAGGGTTGTAAAATGACTTTCACCGAATATAGTCATGTGGTGTATCAGATGAAAATTCTCGATCAGTACCTTGCAAGGCACTACTGCTGTCAGTTATAAAGTTACTTAATATAATACCTGGGTTTGAAACCTAAGCAAATCAGAATACTGGGTAGATGCTTCGGGTATAAAGGTTTTGTGCTCATCTTGTGGGGCAAGTTTTTCCAATCATACATAGCTAAAATTCCAAAATATTCCTTGTTATATGTGTTTTCAAACTTCAACTGCGCCGTTCATATTAGTTATATTTATATAATAATGACATCAGACGTGTCTTAGAGCGCAATCAATTTTTACCACTTCAACTCAGTAATAGTTGGATTTCCTCAAAGCTTCCACAATTATGCCCTATATTATCCCTTATAATGATGCCAAAATTAAGATGAACCTAAGGGGGGGTTTTGCGGGTAAATTTCGAAATGGGATGTATTTTGAGGCCTAGATTTCGATCAAATGCTCTATTGTCAACTTTTAGAAATTTTTCGGTTGGATGAGAACGGGACATGTTAAATTTTTTTTGGCCACACTCTTGAGCCCTCACTCTTCTATCAGCTTCGAAGAGCAATAACCGACCCCTCTCATTTGATACCCTACATGACTGCATTCTGTGAAGAAAATGTTGCACCTCCGTTTCGGGTGTATGAGGAACTTACCAACCCAGCCATATGTACAACAACCGGACACATTTTTGATTTCATTCTTTATCTTTGAAATTAAAATTGGCTAAATTAATGTTATTTCATTTTTGAGAAATCACAATCTTAAAAACACTATTAATTGCGCTCTGCGTGTGCAAACTGCCCTTAATGCATATACCATGTGAGCCTTGTACAAATGAAACCATGGATCACCCAAATATTCTTACATAAAAAACACAAAATCTTTCATACTTAAAGTGCAGAACTTCCGTTTTGAGACTTGTTAATATTTTCCCGCTTTCAATATTTTTTTCAGAAGACAATAGGCAATAGTCTCGGCTTGTTTGGACATAGACCAGTCGTTACTTTAGAGGTAAATAAATTGATGCAGCTGTTGCTTGTTCTAATCTCTTATTTATGCAGCAATTCAAATACGAATACCTTAAATTGAATGCTGCTGATATAGTGCATATTCAATATCGGGTAAATCAAGATGACTGGAGTTACATGATATCGACACGTGTAAATGAAGTCAGGTGCAATCTTTGCGGGAATGTTTCGCTAGGCAATATTGAAAATATTATTCCGCATATTCGAAGCAAACGACATATGGAGAATATGAATCGCGTCATCCAAATGTTCCATCCATCGTTTACCATTCTGGATGATGAACCGAATTTAAATTATGTAGGCAGATTTCCATTAATAAATATGACGGTATTAATTTTTTTTTTCACGATTCATATAAACAGGATTCCCAAAGTCGATTAGAATTTACTTTAGAAGTAAGTGATCACATTTGGCTCTTTTCATTTTTTCAAATATCTTTTTTTTCAGGAATTTAAAGAGGAATGTAAGAACCTCAACATTGAAGATTTACTAGAAGTTCAGTACCGTCTGAATGATGGAAGCTGGGACTATATGATAGTAGTGAAGAAAACACGATACTTTTGTAATCTTTGTGGAAATCTATATATAGGAGATGCCAACAGTGTAATACCGCACATTGCAAGCTATCGCCACCATTGCAGCGCTAGAGATATTGTAGAAATGTTTCATCCTTTCTATTCCATTCGAGGAGCGCAAGTAAGATTTTTTTCGCAGTAATCCAGGACTTATTGATAATGCGTTGGCCGATGTAGTTGAACTTTAACTCTCGAGGTAGTTGTCAGAGTTCAAATTTTGGTTTCAACTTTAAAAATTTGTGTTTGACCATATGTTAATCACACAACGAAAAGCGAAAAAACCTTAGTAACATAAAGCAAGCAGAACTGATTCAACCATATTAATTTTGACCTTCGTCTCTCTTCTATTACCGACTCTTTATTTACTTTATAAACTTAGTTTATATGTTTTGAAGACATCCCCAATTAGGTGTCTATGACTGTGCCTCCCATTAAAAGGCATGAGTCTCACATCGATGTTAAAAGATATTAGACTATGTATTCAGTCAACATGAAAATCTTGTAAGAAGCTCTAAACTCTGTTCAATAGAAACGTCTTTCAAAAATGCATTTCCTTGCTCTTAGATGTGTGTATTTCTCCGAGCAGGAGTCAAGAAAAAAGCCCATTTTGTGTGAATAAGACGACGAAGTAAGAGTATTTCATGATTTCTTGCGAAACGATGAAATCGAAACAACAAATAACCAAATATTGGTGTTTATCTTCAGGTCGACTCTAATGCCTCTCTTCTCAAATCCCCTTGGCCAAGATCCATGATCTGGTGTAAGAGCAAACAAATGCCACCGGCGCAATCGAGGTGTTTGAGGAAAAATGCCATGCTCCATTGAAGGCGTCTATGTCCTCCAAACGAGGCAGCATTTGGCCATCATATGTCGCTTTGATAATAGGAATGCCTTTTCTGTGTAGAACGCTTTAAATACGGTCTGTGTTAACGAAAGCATTCTCGAAATCAATAAAAGCAGGTGAAGCGGAGACTTAAGTTCGCGCACTGTTCCAAAATGATCTGTCGAGCAACGATGCGTTCCAGGATTACTTTGTCTATATCTTTGCGACAGCAGGGAGCAGGAGCACACCCTCTAATTGCCGCACTTAAGACGGGTACCCTTCTTTGGAATCTTAACGATAATATCCTTCTTCGACTCTCTGGGAAAGGTTTCTGATCCCCAGGATTATCATATAAGTGGAAGCAGCAGATCTTCAGAAACTTCAAGGCCACTGATGAATAATTCTGAAGGAAGTCCAACGACTCTAATCCATTTAAGTGGATTGATGGCTGAGATAATTTCTTTTCTATTTTGAGGAGCAGTCCATACCCGCATTTTGCAGTGACTAACCATTTCATTCACAAGAGACAACACTTCACCGGAGGCATACGGTTAAGAACAATGATGAAATGTTCCTCCCACCTCTTCAACTGCTTGGCATCTTGAATGAGGAGTTGTCCAATAACGTACCTGACATCACAAAACATCGAATGATTTGCAACCACATGCAAGTTCTTTGCGGGGTAATTCTCCGGCCCTGCCAGAAGCAGCAGAAACAATATTCAAGCGGAGATAAGGGACCAGCAAATGGTGACCCACTATCGGCCGACGTCAGTACATCCAGAAGACATCACCCAAATCTACTCCTGATCGCAAGGTGGTCAATCTGATTGCCCGTACGATGTCGGTGTAGTGAAACCTAACTGCCTTTTAGCAACCTCCAGCTCAAACATTGTGCCACCAATGACGAGTAGGTGGAAATTGCAAAAATCTACAAACCTCCCACCATTATCATTACGATCACGAAGACCGTGTTTTCCTATCACTTGTCCAAATAAGGTATTGTCAGAGCCCACCTTGACATTCAGGTCAACAATCACGGTTACAACTGTATTGTAATGATGTTCCTTAACCTGGACCTAAATCTTACCGTCAAGATCCTGTCAGCCTATATCGCTGGAATTCTGGTTCGAGTTGGAGAAAGCCAGCATTTCGAGGAGTAGTGCAAAATTTAGATATAGATTTGGAAATATACTTTAGAACTTTCCCAAATTCTCGTCAATATCTATCCAATTTTAATATCCATGAATTGTTTCTTATAGTAGATACTGTAATATAGTATTTCCTATAGTAGATTTTCAATTTTTTGTCACTCACGAAAATTTTTCACATTTTTATCCTTTTAAATTGACTCTTTAAAGATGATCTGTGTGTTTCACCCTCATACTTTTTTATTTAAATTCTTAAAACCCTTAACATGACGAAAAGGGTGCAATATTCCAGGCGAAGATATATGCAGGAAGATTTCCGTGGCAAAACTGACAGGGTTTAGCGATTGGGATTTTTTTCGACAGATGGTCCGCCTCTGGTTCCTCTCCGCATTTCTGTAATCTAACTCAACTCAATAATTCTAAAATTTGGATATACAGATTCATATCTACCCTTGGACCTGCTCTAAGATGGCTTTGGATTGATCAATCAGATATTCAAAGCGTTGGCAACAGCTTCGCCATAATCGATTAAGCCATTCATCCCTAAAAACAAATAAAAACCATAAAGAAGTCGAAAATCCCGAAAATCGGTACATCATGCCCGAATGGTTTTGTGTATATCTTATGAAAGGATACTTGAGTACACAATTGTCCCATTTGAACGTGCAGTGGTCTCATGGTCTTTTCAGGTTTCCCGGGTGTGTAGTTTCTGAGAATGGGTCCTTGGAATAAGTGGCCACCTCTGGAGTGTCATTTCACAAAAATGCACGTCTCCTTTCCGATGCGTGGTTTCGCACCCGACCCTGAAAATTCACAAACATTTGATTTCACGCGAGCTTACAGAACGACCAATACGCGAGCTAAAACTGAAATGATAATAAAAAATAATGGCTGGACCACATGCGTGGATCGGAGGATCCACGACGGAACACATCCCCGATCGATGTTACTCCTGCCTCAAGTGTATGATGAGGCGCGGGCTTCGAGATCTCTTCTCTGCCTTGGCATCCTCAGGCCATTATATTGGGGGAGTAGAGTTTTGCGGAGGTAAAGAGGAAGTCTTTAAGTCAAAGAGAGATTTAGTTCCTTTTCATATTTGTATTTAGTGAACAAAGATCGAAAATAAAAATAAACAAAAAAAGAAACAACAATTCAGTAAAAATTTTCAAAAAAGAGAAGGAAGTAAATTATCAGAAATAAAAAGAAAATGGCATATAGGCATATGGAAAATAAAATCAAAGAAATTAAAAAATGGGAAAGATATTGACTGAAATAAAGTTAATTAAAAGGAAATAATAATACAATATAATCAGTAAATATATAAGAATCAGATTAAACACCCCTCACCCAGAGCTCTAGGTTGGTTTACATGAATATAACATATCGGCAGAAACGTCCCTAGTTCTGTACCGATTGGGAACTTTTGTCTTGTCGCAGGATAATACTAATGCATTAGTTAGATCAAAATAGTTTTTCTATTTAGAACCTCCCGAATCAGAAGTTAATCAGTGAAACTTCTATGAATGTATGTCCTTTATTGTTATTCTGGGTAACCTATTAGTACAACTTCTTGAAATAGTTCCTCACATCACCACTTTGACGATTTGAAGTCGTGTTTGCTTGGCACTCTAATTACACCACTCACCCGCTACTAACTAGTTTCCGTTCCTCAAGTTCATTTAAGTTCTTATACCTCGATCAACGCTTCTCTCACTCCCAAAACTTCAAATCTTCCCACAGAATGAAATTCTTCTCCAAAATCACTCGCTATTCTCATGAAATGGACACAGGTGAAAGTTACTTCAATACTTTTTCTCTAGTCTCGCATCCTCACTTCAGCCAAAAACGCCTAAATTATTTTTAGCCTGTTCGTCTGTCTAACGTAATTATTCATTTTCCTTAGAATAATTTGCAATGCTTATTCTATAGCAGACTCCACTTCACCCGAAATAACAAAACGATGCTACTTCCTCCGAGACAAAAAACGAACTCCTCCTGTGTCCAGCTGCCCATCCAATCAGCTAGTCCCGGCCCCGCTAGTTTCTTATTCCTTCGACCTTCAACTTCAAAATCAAAATTTTCTCAATGCAAAATACATTTACAGTCGCCTCATCCAGAAGTAAAACGTTAGGCCTGCATCCAATAATATAAGATGTGGGCAAGTTTATGTGCAAGGTAAAACAAAGTTCCCTTTTAACCAGTCATGCAATAGTAGAGAACTATCATTATGTACAAATTAAAATTTTTCAAAAATATGAATGGTGGTAGGTTTTAGTAAATAAAATGAAATTATTATTATCATTATTAAATGGTTGATGTAAATGAATGTCAGGGTGAGAAGTAGGATATTGGGAAAGCTTAGTGGAAGAAAAGAGGAAAATATGGCATATTATTAGATGCAGATACCTTATAAGATTGTCTCTGGAAAAGGCGAATGAAGTACTGCACTGCATGTTGCAATGCCGCGGACACTACACATTAGACCGATTTTACTCAGGTTGTGTTTTACACAAAGCTCTAAAGACAGGTAGATTGCAAATAGGAATTCCTCTCATTGTTTTAAAATAACCTCAATCTTCAATGGCATCAGTACAAAAGGATTTTAATCAAATTCAATTTGCTTTTTGTCGATTAAAATAGAGACAATAGCGAACCCGCATTTTCATATCTAGTTAATTCAACTCAACAAACGACTCACTCTCAACTGTTGTTGCTAAAATCCAACCAATTTTCCCATAACTTTTCATCGAAGTACTCAGTAAATCAGTACTCCTCTGTGCGTTTCATAGCAGTGTACAAGTATTTTATTTCCTTTCATGTCTCCAGGATATTCCAACACCAGAATACAATTTACGACGTCAAGGGTCAAGGTTGTGGGACCGCGAGTGGACTCCAGAAGTAAGGCATACTAATATTTCAAATTGCTGTTTTATGTGAATGGTTCATTACAGGAATTTTTATTGGAACATATGTATTTGGATATCGAGGACCTACTGGAGGTTCAATACAGACCTGTCGATTCCTATGAATCATATTTCATGATAACAGAAATAGCAGGCCAATTTAATTGCAATTTATGCGGCATTGGCGGCTTCAATACTCGCGAGGAGATTACTGCCCATGTACGAAGCGGTTGCCATTTCGAGAATACAAAATATGTTTTGGCTATTCATCATCCTACGTTCTGGTCCGCAGAGGAAAATGCAAGTTTAAAATTGTGTTAAATTGGCGATTAAAGTTTATTTTGGGAAACAATTTTTAGGGCGATTTTCTGAATGTTGGCAGTGATGTTAGGTACACAAGGGCTGAGAATATACTTGGCCCGAAGGAGTTTATAAAAAAGTGGACAATAGAAGTAAGAATGATTTTTTAGAAAATTCATTTTTCAGTTCCATTTATTGCAGATATTTCAATCTCAATATATCAGCTGGGACCATGAGCATATACTCAAGATTCAATATCAAGCCACGGATACAGGAAAATGGTACTATATGATAGTGCATGAATCAGGTCAATATATTTGTAACCTTTGCGGACGTATGAACTTGATGGGCAGAAGTAGAATTCACCCACATGTTCGTAGTAAGATACATACTGACAACGTAAATAGCATCGACATAATGTATCACCCCGTATACGGCACTGTAAGAAAAGTTACAGAAACAAATGCAGCTGTAAGTCATATTTGCAAGTATTTCATAAAGTTATCCCTTTTTCAAAAAATTCCAGGCGTCTATCTCACCATCACAATATACGTCTGAAGATGACCTGAGTGAGGTCAATCAAATATGGACGACGACTGTATGTAGTTATGCGTTTGTATGTTGCATTAAAAACTTAATGGGATTATTTGTAGGAATTTAAACGAATGTATGTTGAGTTAGATATTAAGCAGTTACTTGAAGTTCAGTATCAAGAAGTTGATAGCGAGACTTGGACTTACATGGTAACTCAACACTCAGCTGGATTTACCTGCAACCTATGCGGCATTACTAAATTTCGGAATGTCAGAAGTCTCTATATCCACTTCGGTCGTGGCTATCATATAAACAAATTAAGATGTGTGTCTGCAATGCATCATCCATTCTACTGTTCCGCAATGAAGCAGGTAGTAAATCAGTTTTTGGTAATGGTTGATTGAATGATTACGTTTTTTTAATGTTTTTAATTCAGGACATTTTACTATTGAATCGTAGTAATCGTTCCAATAGTGTCGAATCACTCACCAGTTCTGTAAGATCGTATGAAGAATCAAGGCTAGAAGTAAGGAATATTCAGCGTTGAAATATTTGTGTAGTTTAATTTGCATAAGCGAGTTCAGGCAAAAAATACAGGCCGCATATTCTTTTTTCCATTTTTATGTCATTTATAGAGCGTCCACTAATTGAATCCTCTGTCTCCACCACGGGCAAATAAAATAAGAAAAATATTTTACGGTCTAAGCTCGTTGCTTTATCTTAAGCATCATTTACCTTATAATACATGAATTATTTCACAGGAATTTAAAATTCAACATATTCAGCTGGAAGTTGGCGACTTACTCGAAATTCAATATCAAACTTATGATTCGTGTGAGTGGCGCTCTATGATAGAGCAAATGAATGGTCGATATATGTGCAGTCTTTGCTATAATATCAGCTTACGGGATGAGGAGGGCGTTTTAACACACATTCGCAGCAACTTCCATTCAGTCAATTTAGACAGGATTTCTGCGATGCACCATCCTTCACATTATCCTCGGAAGATACTTCCACCAATTTCAACCCATAATTCTGACAATATGGCTGAATATTTATGCTTATATTTCAATGCCGCCACGACTCCAGATGAAATATCCCGCATACTTGGTCAAAAAACAATGGAGGAATCAAGTGAAAAGTCAGTAGTTGTAGAATATACAAAAAGAGAATTAAAAGAAATAGAGAGAAACACACAACGAGCCATTGAAAACAGTAAGTGGTTTACATATCTTACCAATTTTAAAGGTTTGTATGAAGCATTAATAAATAAGTGGTAGTGGTTATCTTCGAACTCTGCATATGGTGGCGAGATTACCGGGACTATGCAACAAATGCATGCAGTAAATGGAATTATACACTGCTTTTTCCTAAAGGGTGTCGTTAAATTAAAGGTGTTCGTGACTACTATTAAAACAGGTCTTTCGTTGTAGGTTGCAGGAGAGTGGAGTTAAAAAGTGCACCTAACTGTGCATTAATAATAAATTTTGATCAAAAATCATTCCATAATTGCTTCAAACCAAAATGAATGTGATATTTTTATATACGTTAGAAATTAGCTAAGATATTTCCTTGAGTTAGTTTCAACAATCCAATTTTTCATTTATAAAGGATTTGCCAGAGGAACCAGACACATTTCAAATGAGTATTTGTCTTCTTCAGTGACGGGAAATAACACCATGAAAACAGAAGTTCAAAACATATAACTTAATGTTTACTTTGGTCTAATTAAGAAATATTATACCTAATTCATGCAGCGAAGAATATTAAACACAGGAAGAGCAGATCAAGTGTCTAGAGGGCACTGGAGGTCATTGCGTATTCGCGGGTGGGGAAGAGGTAGCTAACTGGCCCGTGACTCTTATGGTTCATGAATTGGTGTGTCCGTGAGTCGATGGCGTCTAGACCACAGTAGATCTACTATAGGCAGTACCCACAATTAGATACTAGACAGCTACCTCACTCCCCCTTGCCCCTCAAGGGGGGAAATCAGTGCGAGTACACACGATTTCAAATTGTTTTGCTTTTGAGCATGAGCGAGATGTAACGAAAATCCGATCAGCAGCCTGGACTTGCCAATGTATTGGTGAGATTGGCAAGTTTTTGCTTATGTATAAGTGAATACGTGAAACAACGTTTTGCTATATGGGTGAGCACGCCGTAGTACCAGAGTAGCAAAAGCTCACCGATCTCTCTCTTACCAATACGATTTGACGAAGATTATGCATTTTCCTTGTTTAGCGTCTCTGATGTGTACAGATAAGCTTCTGCAAGCACATTTGCAAGTGGGGTCATTTTTGTAAGAGTACTGCCTATAGTAGATCTACTGTGGTCTAGAGGCGATCGGTGAGCTTTTGCTATTCTGGTACTACGGCGTGCTCACCCATATAGCAAAACGTTGTTTCACGTATTCACTTATACATAAGCAAAAACTTGCCAATCTCACCAATACAGTGGCAAGTCCAGGCTGCTGATCGGATTTTCGTTACATCTCGCTCATGTTCAAGAGCAAAACAATTTGAAATCGTGTGTACTCGCACTGATTTCCCCCCTTGAGGGGCAAGGGGGAGTGTGGTAGCTGTCTAGTATCTAACTGTGGTCTAGACGGTTTTCCTGTGTTTCCCCATCTCATGAGCCATAAACAGCTCTCCTCGCTAGCAATGCAATGGCCGCATACCAATGCAATGCATCACATACACGGCGTTAATAACAGAGTAGTGCCGCATTTACGATGCGCGTAATCAAGTGTTGCTTGTTGTAAGACACCTATCGTAAAACGTTGTCACGTAATGTTTTACGTATATCATTTCGTAAGAACATATAGTGGCAGTTAGTCTCCCTTCGGTTTAAATCATAATTTATGAAAAGTAGTGAAACAGGCAATGACACCGAAATTATCTACATATCTACTTGGCTACATACTTTAAGCGGGCTTGGCTACATACTTCAAACGGGCGTGGCGAAAGAAAATAATGAAATAGTACGGATGTAGAAATACTCCACTTAAAAAGTCCATCTTCGATTATAATTTAAAGGGGACTCGGCGGGTAAGTGTAATCGCCGTCGGTATTTGATCTGCCTGTTGGATAGTTTTCTGTAGTCTTTTTGAGGCGACCGTTGAAAATTCTTGTAAAATTGCTTAGAATGCGATTTATACGGGTCATGGTTATATGATGAATATTGTCCCAACACTTTGTATGATGAACTTAAAACAGGAGGTAAAAATAAATTTATGTAAACGTCAATTCGTTATAAGATTCCATTGTTGTCCTGTATTGTTCATCGCAAGGGCAACATTTTTAATAGCTGGATTTTTAAAACCAAATTGGAATTTTTCGTAGAGCACCTTATACGCATCGTAAATGCTGCATAAATGATTAAAATCGTTCTCGCGTAAGCGACCGAAAAAAGTTGACATGACACGACAATGATTTTCTTCCACCGTACAAATTCAAGCAAATGCGCTGGGGGTCAAATATCCTGTGTGCCAGATATCACCGCGGCCGGCTATTTTTCAAAGCAAGTCAAGCAAAATTTTCGCCATATGGCATGTGATGCGACTTCATTTGAAAATTGTTTGGCTTAGTTTCCTCCAGCAGTTCCGATATCCCCTGTATTGGCGATACCTTGCAATGACCGATAATTACACTTCTGCACCTGAAAATCCATACGGTGAATTTTTATGAGTGGCAATCACTTGTGGATTCTCGTTGGCGCAATAAAAGCAATTTTATTTGTCGACACAATAATTTCAATAAAAAGGAATGATGAGCAAGCAACCTCTACACCACTTCTTAGTCACTGAACACGAATGCGCTGTATGGCGTATTCCACTTCTCCAAGATAAGAGTAACTGGGAAAAACTATTTTCACCTTTTTTGTTGAATAAGGCACTTATACCTTACTTCGGTAGACACCTATTCTTGAATTTAAAATATGTCAGGCTCCCGTGGCCAACTTGTATACGAAGTAATATAGACGCAACTGGTGAAAACCCTACTAATGGTAACTATTGCTATAATAGGGCAAAGACTTTTTAGTGAAAAGTTACTTCACTCGAAGGTAATATGAGGTGAAAGTGCACGCAATTTAACAAAACCTAACATAATTACAGTTCTTCTTCATATGAAAAACGGCAGACATTCAGACAGAAATCTTCTAATTTTCCACCTCCAGCTTGTTTACTAATATTGTCCTTTTTTAAAGAAGATAAGAATTGCTTTCGGTCTAATGGTGATTTCTCCCTATTTGTATGTTTCTTATCCCTGGAAATACAGAGAATTAGCTGTTTTCTTAGTTGGCAACAGTAGCAAATCTAGAGTGAAGGCAAAACGCCAGGCTAGGAAATATATATTGCAGAGGTTCATTTTGATAGTACAGTGGAATTCCGATAATTCATACATCGACTATTCGCATTTCCGGCTAATTCGTAGAAATTAGTCCCCAGAATTATTTTCTTTATTTTGGATTCCAGATAATTGGTAATCCCGATATTTCGTACCAACTCGAATTATCGGGACTCTACGGTATGAATATTTTTCGGAGCGCATGTCGGACGGTACCCATACGTTAAAAATCATAAAAGCTTTTTCTCAAAACATGTTTTTTGGTACGTGGAATAGCATAGAGAAAAATCTGATTAACCGATTTATTCCATTTTTTTGAAATTTATGGCATAATTAACGACTGCACGCACCTAAAAGAAGAATATTAAATTTTGATAATGTGGGGACATGTGCAAAACAAAACCTTATTAAAATCGGTTCAATGTCTATCTGTCCGTCTGTGTCGTCACACGCACTTTTCTCAGAAACGGCTATACCAATTGACACGAAACTTGATGAGAAGGTGGGAACTATTACGCCCAGACATGCAGTGAGTGATATCCTTCTACGTTGAGATTTAGGGGGGTCCCCATACCTACAAAAGGGGAGTGTAAAATTTTTTTTCATCGAATATAATCAGACAGGTCTCGATTAGTACTTTTTGAAGCCGGTCTTAGTTTTGAGATTTTTTAGAAATGCGGGGAGTGGGAGGGGTGGAAAGTGATGATTTCTTTAACGGATCCATTCTCAGAAAGTACCCAAACGAAAAATATGAAAACAATCATGATGCTGCCTCTACTCGTATATGGTATCCAGGGGTCAAAATACTGTCCATATCGATAGCTCAAATTAAGTTAATAATATTATATTTCCATATTTTTAGGGAAATTGAGTAAAAACCCCCTTAAGTTCATCCTAGAATTATAAAAGTTGGTAGTAGTATAGAATATAATATGAAGCATAGCAGCAGTTTGATCAAAATTATACTATTACTAACAAAGTCAAAGTTGACTTTACCGTGTAAATTTACTGCAGCTAAATATCGATATCACACTAAAGTGAGTAGTCCGACATGCTAAATGCATATACATAACAGACCACGTTCAATTGAGAAAGTTCTGCACTTAAATATACTCAGAGAAAAGCAAACAAAACTTACCTGAAGCGCCGAGCTTCCGGGTTCCCGACTTGTTTATTGGTTTAAAACTAGAATAACTCCTTAAAGCTAAAGACACAAAAAATTGATGCCTTGTTTATTATAACTTTCAAATGCCTAAACTTTTTAAGAAAAAATAGGAACGGGATAACTTTGGATAATTTGATGGGATGTGTGATATATTCTTTTATTTAAAACATTCATTCGGGTACTGAACAAACCGAGTTTGATCATATTCCAAGAAACCTTTGGATACAATAAAAAATCGGTCTTTTTATATCTAACTTGTATATAACTATTACGCATCCAAATTATATTCCATACAATTACTTGCTATGTCCACCGTTTTATGTGATGAATGAATGAAAATATGGTTTCACCCACGAACCAGATATTCTAAGTCTAAGCTTCATAGTGATGAAACTATCGGTTCTTAAAATGATTTGGACGGGTGACTTGTCTGATTCTGAAGATATAAAAACAATGTCCTTACTGATTTTGGAAAAATATCGGGACTGTTTGCAATCAGACCTAGATTTTCAGTGAAAGTTCCATCAAACTTCTGACAGATTTTTTGGTTTGCTAGTTTCTGAAAACAGCATTTGCCACACTTTGAGTACGGTGGGAAACAACGTACAAACAAATGAACTTTTGTTTTGTTAAGTTATATAGCAGTAAGGGCAACACGCGTTGTACTAGTAGTAAGTTCAATTACCACCGTTAATCTGCAAGGTTAGATACCGCTTATACATGCCATCGACTGAATTTTCGGCTATTATCGGTGTGAGACTTTTTCACGTAATATGAAAATAATATATTAACCTTTTTAATATTTCTTATACGATTATGACGAGAGGTTCAGTTTCATTGTAGCCCAGATATTTTCATTGTGATTCTATCTGGTGTCTGTGCAGGACATCCATCATTGTGGTGTCATTTTCGTGTTTCTATTCCGTACATAGTCAACTACAATGCTTCCGACTGTTATCTTTTTAAAGAACCCATGCGTTCAGATCTACGCAAAAGCATTTACCAGTAGACACTTCTGATAAGTTTCGTTAATTCTTTCTGCTTTCAGAGTGCCAATAAACAAATAAAAGGTAACAAACGTTGACCTTAACTAGACTGTGGGTACTTCATGTAGAAAAAGGCGAACATATCTAAGAATCCAAAACGTTTCTGCATATATTTCCAAACTTCAAGATATACTTTGATATTAACGACAGATATTGTGCTCATCCTAAACGAACAAACATTGCCTATATAGCAAACATATACATATATATACACAATTGAACCATACATATCCATCTTATTCGGATACTATCCGCAAATTTCTGGGTTTCTGGATAAATTCCTAAAATATGGTAACACGCTATTATTAACTTCATTTAAGTAGATATCTGAAAGAGATATATTTTGAGGCCTAGATTTCATATAGATGCATGATTGTCATTTTTCCAGATGTTTCGGTTGGATGGGTTCTGAGAACAAGTCCTGTTTCTCTTTTTGGAGCACACATTTTGAGCCCTCACTCCCCTAAATTCCGTCCGATATCAAAAATAGAACCAGTTTCGATAATTAGTAATTGAACCCTTTCATTTGCACCTACTTTCGCATATATAGAGAGTCCCCACCCCCTTACGATACGATCTAGAATTTTATATAATGATAGAGCAAATGTCTAATGTGGATATTTTTACCTAAACAGGACAATTCAGAGATGAATTTCTTCACCGCAATGGTCAACTTCGAACGGATTGCAATATAAAGGATGGCATTTCAAACGCACTTTATTACAAGCTAGTTTCCAAAAATCTTTATAGATCTCCTAGCAACTTGTCCAAAAAGAAAAGATTCGATGCCTACTTGAGTGAATTGAAAGAGAGTGAAAATATTTATAAAGATTTGACGAATATATTGAGGCCCCTATCAGCATTAGAAAATATATTAGGTACCCTCGGGGTAGCGGCTACTCAATTGATAAGTTATGTTATTAAAACACGGGATGTAAGGAATTTTGGTTTTATGCGATTCACGATTTAACTGATAAAACATTTATTCCAGATAAACATGAATTTCGCCAAAAATGCTATACTGAACGAAGAGATTTTGTTTTACCTTAATAGAGTACATGACGAATTACCACTTGTGATAGATGTTGGAATTTTTAATTCGAAAGAATTATTAACTCTTAGAAAAGTGATACATGACATTAAAGTATTCTTTGAGAAATATAAAAGATGAACGATAACAATTGGTCCAATCTAATCAAATGTTGACTACTTTTCCCGAAATAATTGAAGGAAAAATTAGCAGAGCAACAAGTCAATACTGTGAAGGCGGAATGCATAATCATTAGATGTATCCTAATATGTATTTTAAAATGTAAACTATATTAATTGTTCGAATATTTTTTAAATATATATTTTCCAATGCGAAACTCTAGAACTGTTTCTAATAGTTGCTTTTTATTCTCAAATGAATGGTGTTTCTATGTTCGCGTGTAATGTGTCAAGACCCTATTACAAATATCTGTTTCTGTGGAAGATTTGAATAGTCAATAACGTGACATTTTCTTCTAAATTCTATTTTAATTTAGCATTATTCTTTATCTAACAGGTTAAAAGATTTGACTACTACAGCAGTTATATTCTTTTTTGAATTGTAGGATGACACTGAAAAATTAGACTTTTGGTTCGCCCGCCCACGCCTTAGTCTTCTAGTAGACCTAGACTTTCTGACTGTCTGTCTTTTCCTTTTGGTATAGCAATATAACCATTTCTACGAAAAACTTTTCGTGCAACGAGTTATGTAGATTTTCATGTGGCTAGCTCTTCCTCTACTAGGAGTTCAACATTATTAGCAAATGTGAAGAAGATCACCTAAAACAAATACAAACAACACGGAATACTGGAAGTTAGACGCTTCAGGTGTTGAGGTTTGCTCCTCCTACCCCCTATGTGAGGAACATTCTATGCACGTTTTTCTTTTCGTAGATAGCTAAAAATCGAAAATATTGGTTCATAATTTCCAAACTCCAAATTACCGAATACTGGAGCTTCTCTATAAAAACAAGTGAATGTTGAAATAACTAAAATGCTCTGCCAATAATAATGACCGTTGCTTCGAAAAGGCGTGTAAACAGGAAGCGCTGGATGAAAGAATGGCTTCTGAAAAGATACCAGTATACTCATCTATGATAATTTGTTAAAGGAAATACGAAATGAAGACCAAGTCTATGTAAACTATTTGCAAATGGAGGAAGTTTGCTTTAATGAATTACTAAAATGGGTCACGCCATATTTACACAAAGAAAGAAAGACAAGAAGTTCAGAAAAGAAATTGCCATTTTCATTGAGATATTTAGCGATTGGAAGAAATTTCACTCCACGTTTGCCTAATTGATAATACCTCCATTATCACGCAACCAAAATTCCAAACTCTTTCTTGAAATACCAAACCCTCAATTAAATGTTTAGAATTCGGGAGATTGTTTTTATTCTTCTTCTTGTTCATCAGCCTTTGCCCCGTTCACAAGCGGCATCGACTCGTCATGATCGGTTTCGCTATTTGGTTTTATCAAATGCCTGATATGGAGACAATCGCGAGGCTTTCAAATCCTCATCCAGCGTATCAAGCCACTGTTGTTTCGGCCGGCCTTGATCCGATATTTAAATCGCTCAGTTCTGAGTAGATCACTGCCGCTGAGAGTAAGTATGCCTGCAGTGTACACAGACTAGACAAGGTAATATCAATACGAAACGTCAAATTACTGATAACGTCACCTGGACCAATATAATGTATAGTGGAATTTAATGAACATCTTGTACCTCTAGAACTTTTATGGCTAAAGGGAAGTTATGAATTAAGATTTGTAGATAGCATCTCTATTTATGAATAAAGTCCATATTTATGAAAATCGGTAGAAAAGTCTCAGATATTCGATTTCGAAAGTTCAATTTAGTAAGACGATTACAGATTTGTTAATACTGCAACCAAAAATGAAGTCATCACTAAAGTTTATTGTTACCGAATATTGCATTCAATTACGAACAGAACACCTCACTTTCAAAATTCAAAAAATTCAATCACGTTTATGTTCAATAAAGAACATAAACACTTCAGATTAATAAATGTTTTAATAATTTTTCCTTTTTAGTGGCCGGTTACGAAAACAATAAATTTAGAACTGATCATCTAGGGTACTTTTATGGCAACGACTAATTGGCTGGACTGATGATAAGTTAAGTGTAGTGCAGCTTTCATTGTGTTATTAATCGAAACATGGCTTGCGAACGGTTCGGATCTTTAAATACAATGGTTTTTTGTCACCTTGTTTATACTGAACACATCATTCCATCAGTCACTGATGAAATACTGATCGTGTAAGGTCAGCAAAACGAACCTTACCACGCGACGAGGTGCACTCTTCAAGATCACGCAACGAAATTAAGTTGCAAAATCGGTTGCTCCGTATATATATGGTAAATGAATCGCTCGCAGACTGCCAACTTGGTTACACGTCTGTGGCCAGCTTAAAGGGGGCTTCATACCCGTCAAAAAATTATCAGCTTCCGACCCTCACTCCGACCATTTACAACTAATGTCAAAATTAATACTGGCTTGGGAAAGCACTAACCAAGACTATTCATTTGTTACCCCACATATCCACTATATTTAGTCGAAAAAATTTTACATTCTCCTTTTGAATGTATGAGGACGAAAAACGTCCTATGTGCGTCGCCTTTAAGCAAATTAATTTCGAAAAGCTGCTTCTCATTCAAAATCGACTTACATTCCAGAAGATTATTAGAACGCATCTAAATATTTATGTCCCCTGGCTTCAAGCGTAACAGAACAGAACACCCAAGTTTCCAAAATCTCTCTCTTTTAATTTTGGAAACTTGGGTGTTAAACTCAAAAAGAATAATAAAAATATGCCTTGGCGCAACAATCCAATTGGATTGTGTTAGAGCACTTCATTACACTACAGGATTACAGTACCCTGTAAACCTTGGGGTTCCAGGCGCCTTTTCCATAACATCAGCAGCATTCTCAATGCTTAGAAGATTACCACCGTGTCTTAGGCCCTTATTCCACAGACTTGCGAACATCTTTTTGGCTTTGTTGGAATTACTCAATTTTTACAAAACTGAATTCACTTTGAAATGTGTGTGGATATTCTATGATAATAATTCCTTCCTTGTCAGTTCGAAAATATATCTCTCATATTTCGACACCCGATAATGGTTATCCGCAAGCAATCTACCCATCTAGAATCAATGGTTTTGAAAATCTTATATATGATTGGTTTATTTTCAAATTTTTGTAAAAAGTACAAAAATCTAAATGTACCCATGTAAGCAAGATCATTATCCAAAAAACATCTCACATATACATGAATGAAATACGCGATTATCCAACTTCCTTTCCAAGTAGTATCATAAATTTATGCCTTATATATCTACTTTGTAATTATTTGGAAAATTTAAAATATGAGATTATTCATCAAAATCGATATTGTCCCAGCCCCAATTAAGTTGAACGCAGCTGACATATCCACTTTTTATACCCAGTGTTTGTTATGTCTAGCAGAGCCATCGTTACTTTTCGATTACCTAGTCTAAGTTACTGAAACGCGCTCCCGATAATGATTTTGTGACTCGATTGAACAGATAAAAGTCCCTGGGAGCGAAATGAGGACAATTCGCTGGCTGTCCGATTGTACATATACATTGCATATTTGGCCGAAAATAACGATTGGCAATGGTGCATTTTCGTGCAACAATATCCACAAGCTTTTGATCACAAACCTTCTGCTTTCACGAATTATTCCACGGAAATGTCTCTTAACGACCACATCAAGTACTCGTTCACTATCATGGTTAGCAGGTAGTATAAATGCCAGGGTGAAAGCGTTGATTGGTATTCTCGATGGAGTGTAAAATCTGGAAAAGGCCTACTGAACCAACCAATAGGTCCACCTACACGTCGTGGAGAAGGATGAAGGCGAACCTCTCGCGTTTAAAAACGAGGCAAACTATACCAACTGGTTCCTCAAGTTAAGGGTTGGGTAGCGTTGACAATCCCACATGAAAAACCGATTGTTATAAAACCACAGAAAAAGCCTCGAACTCTACTGATAACACACTGACAGACTTGACTTGAAATCTGAAGGCTGGTAACGAGGCATTGTCTGCCCTGTATATAAAAGGGAGATATCACAAATGAAATTTTATCTCTGCTCCAAGTGAAGGACAAATTGTTAGAAATAGCCATCAGTTGCACCATTTTTCCGCCGACTTCAAGGCTGCCTGTGACAGCATGGCGAGGGCAGACGGCCATGAGAGAATTTGGTATCCCGATAAAATAACACTGCTTACAATCCCCTCCGACAATCAGGTAAGGGCGAATACTGAAATCATTCATACCCTGTATTGTGTCATTCTCAAAGAACACGGGCACGCGCAGAGACTTACCACGAACTCCGTCGAGCTGAAAAGTGACTTCACAGACAGAAAAGGAAGCCTGGGAGAACCAACAGATCTGTGGACTTAATAAGTACAGCGAGCAACCACACCAGGCCGAGACAAAAAGGGGAATTCTGATTTCCGACAGAATGAACATATTGGAGCGGTGGGTAGAGTATTTTGATGTACTGTTCAACAACCACAGTATCGGCGAGTTGGAGGTCCCGCCAACTGAACACGATGGACAAATGCTGCCACCACCAAGCATGGAAGAAACATTCCGTGCATTTAAAATCATGAGCCGGCAGGAGCCGATGGAATAACAGCCGAATTGGTTAAATACAGAGGTGACCAACTACAACAGGCGGTTCATCAACTGATGCTCAAGGTGTGGAGCAGCGAATTAATGCCTGACGAATGACAACGATCTGTTCTATACATAAAAAGGGGATATCAGGCAGTGCAGTAGAGGCGTCACGTTGCTGAGTACCATCTATTAGATATATAGATATTCTCCGCTATTTTCCTAGGCCGGATAGCCCAGAACATCATTGGTCCATACCAAAGAGATTCACTCCAGGCAACCTTAGCAACAGATCAGATTTTCCCTCTTCGGCAAGCGATGGAAAAACTGTTGGAATATGACCATCAGTTGCACCATCTTTTTATCTATTTTAAAGCCGCCAATGATAGCATAGTCAGGGCAAAACACAAGACAATGAGAGAATTCGGTGTCCGACGACCAATATGCGAAGCCAGATAAAAGCAGCAAGCTCACTCTCGAGACCATTCAACATCAACAACGATCTAAGACAAGGGGATGCCCTATCTTACGTCCTCTTTAACCTGGCCCTGGGGAAAGTGGTTCGCGATGCAGATGTCAATGCAAGGGGCACCACCCAACTACTGTCCTACACTGGCGATATTAACATAATGGGAAGAACAACCCGAGATGCACAGTCTACCTTCATCTAGATCGAGCAGGCAGCGCGAGATCTCGGGATACACATTAATGAAGGCAAGACGAAGTACATGGTGGCAACGGCGGTGCCAATAACCAAAGAATTAACAACATCGAATTGCACTGGTAAAACGAAAATAATAAAGATAGGAGACTACAACCGTTGAAAATTTCCCTTATCTAGGGTCGAAAATCACAATCGATAACAGCTTACAATGAAATCCGCGAACGATTGTTGGTAGCTAACAGAGCCTATTTCACCATAGGGTCAAAGTTCTCACTGTATAAGACTATGAGCTTTCCAGTCCTTATGCATTCCTCGGAGACTTGGGTTCTTAGGAAGAAAAATTGCGAACTCTTGGCCGCTTTTGAGAGAACAATCCTCTGAAGAATTTTTAGCCTCCTACATGAGGATGGACGATTCCGTAGCCTACATAACGACGAAATCTATGAGCGATACCACAACGGTCTTGTTGTGAATAAAATCCGGCTCAACAGGTTACGGTGGGCGGGTCACCTAATTCGAATGGATGAGGAGGGTCCAACCCAGAAAGTCAAGGGCAATATCTATGGCAGAAAAAGAAGGCGAGGCAGACCCTGCCTGAGATGGAGCGATGGTGTAAGTCAGCACGCCAGACAGCTTTTAGAGATATCCCATTGGTGGACCTCGGCGCAAGCCCGGGGTGTCTGGAGTTCCTTACTAAGGCAAGCCTAGACCGGATGTCGATTGTTGCGGCGTTGATGATGATGATAAGTCGCGTTAGTAAGGGTGCCTGGTGATTCACGGATCTTTTTAATTAAGGTGCGACATATGATTGTCGTTTCACCAACATGAATATACCATATATACGTTTTGTATCCACCCGTTCTTTTGTTTTTGAATGCAATGTCTTCCTGTTTTATTATTATTGGGAGTTTGCACTTAGTACAATACTACTCCGCTAAGATGCACCCAATCCCGAATTCAACTAATGATAGGAATCACTGAAATCAGGCACCGTTTTGAAAAGAATGTACATTAAAAAAGTGAATCAACCTTTAATTTTATTTCAATTATATATTACCTAGCAACTAGCATTTCTTGTTGCTCGGTATTTTTATTTCCATTTACATAATTTGATTCAATGCTATTTATGTATAAATTAAAATAATTCTAAGAGTATAAATCGGTCACGTACATATTACCAAATAGTTTGTATATCTTCTGCGTATCATGATGCATTAACATTTTTATGTATTGTACAAAATAAGTTTAATACATATGGTAATATAAAAAGCTATGAATTTTTATTTTTGACTTCAATCGTCGAAGAAATTTTAAATCCATGCAGATCAGTTCGATATTTGAATAACAAAAGTTCATCGTTCTCGCAAATTATCAATAACGGGGAATTAGGAAAGCGAAGGATGGTACAAATGAATATAGTATATGAAATGTCTAACGGACTTAAAAATACAATTCATTGATAATTTCTAATAATACATTTTGAACATTTCCTTAACTTACACCTACTTTTGAAGAAGTTCTTTTGCTTATGAATCTCATTTAAAATGGATGTGTGGTTAATGGATGATGCCTAGAAACTATGTTCATGTGATAGTTACATGATCGTTTTGAAGTACATAAGTTTGACGTATTGGAAAATTATGTAATGAAACAATACATGATCATAATCATAAGGCAATACGCTGTGTTCAATGTTATCGTTGAATGTCAGTGAAAGGAAGAATAATTGAAGTTTCTTAAGTAACCATATAAACGAATTGCATTGAAGTTTACATACACACATTTATGCAATACCTTCCTTTTCTAGATCACTTTATATACAAATTTAAGGATTGCGAAAGTCTAATTTGTGTGCGTGCCTTCATATTAACCTTTGTTTCTTCATTTCATTCCAGTTCGAGCGGAAGTAGGACAAAGGATGTATCGAAGCATGGAAGGAAGAGAATGCAAATTTATCCACATTTCAATGAAATTCAATTCTATATATGTATTTCAGATGTAACCTAAATATAAGAAAATACGAACTAAAGAACTCTAGGGTAGACATTCTTTGTTGATTGTTTGATAACATTAAAACAAAGGTTGCATTTTGGTTACAAGCCAAGGTACAATTCCAAGAAAACAGAAGAAATGTCTTCTATTAACTGAAATATGTTTTACGATCCCGTATGGGAGTGTATTGAAAGGATCTATTGTATTTTGCCTCTGACATACTTTACATATATATTTGCATTGTATTTACATATCATCGGAAGTTGGTAGGAAGGCATACTTTTCACAAATTGCATAACCCAAGTTACCTAGATAACAATCACCTAGTATAAAAGGCAAGTTTCAGGTTGTTTGTTATTTCACTTTTGGCCTTGAGATGCTTCAAGTTCGTCATTCAATATTGATTGCTTTGACCTATCTATAGAAATAAGTAAAATCAGTAAATAAACGATCGTCTCATCCCTCATCTATAATATGCGTGCAGCTCTAACTACATTTCCAATCAGTCGGTTTTGTTTTGTTTGCGGAATCTAATTGCTTCGCGATCACCTACACTTTACTCACTTTATTTCTTCTGAAAAAAACACGTCATTACAAATGGTCATAAATAAATTTGGAACTCAATGTTCTTATGTTAAATTTGTAATGGAAATAATTTAGATACATGTACACGTATGCTAATATAGCAATGATTTATTCCTAAACCAAAGAACAAGAGAACATTAATTGGAAAGCATGAAATTTTATATAAATTTGAAATATTACGAACTAGCCTATACGTCTTATATTCTACAGAACCCATATATATATATATTTAGAGAAAATGAAAATGTGCCAAAATTGAACGATTTAGAAAAAAACAATACTTTCCTGAGCATTGAATAGTACACGTTCACAAGGTGGCGGCAAGTTGTGTTTATAGAAGTGAAAAGCAAAAAAACTAAAGAATACATTTTGTAACAATATATGAATGTGTACTACTACACGACACCATTGAGAAAATCATAATATCAGGAATTGGGAGCATCCTTTGCGATTGCATCAAACATTTTATGTTTATCTGGATATTGTCGAGAAAATTGTGATGCCCACGGCCCCAGCAAACGCTGATGTAAGTCGGGGTTTAGAGAGAAACCTGCAAATATAGATATTTTACTTGTACCTCCTCGACAACGGTATCGAGGTTCCCAGAATGCTCGTTTTTTCGAACTCGAGCAATATGTCCAGCAATTCTGAGCTCGAATCAGCTGTGAATGAATATCTGAGTCAAATCAATCAATAATTACGGGCAAATGCAATGCTAACCACATTGCCTCCTAGCGTAAAGCTATGATTTTGAATGAAGTGCTCTAAAACGCTTCAAGATCTTGGCCAGTTGGATTATTGCACCAGCGAGTATTATTATTATTATTCTGAACTTTAACGAAGTGAGATGGTAGCACTCTGGAGATATTCTTTTCCCTAGTACGACACTGTGCTTTTATACTCTGGAAAGTCAAAACTCAGTCGGTCGGGGTGATAGTAACAACAACAATAAATGGTTCGTAAACTTATGCAACTTTCATCGCCTCATCAGCGCCGGCATACTGTTCGAATACGGCACTTGTCATAAGGTCAATTGGGTTACAATCAACCGGTTGGGAGCGTCAAATCAGATCAATCATATCTCGGTCAGCAGTAATTAGGAGTTATTTTTTGAATACGCTTAACAAAAGAAATACTGACATCGACGTCTATAATCATGCTCCATCATCTGATGATAGTCATTCAAAAATGCGTTTGTCTCATGCGGATAAAGTTTTCGGCCACTTCCAAAAGGACGTTACAAGATCTGATTGAGTGCGGAGATGTGGAGGTTTACCGATGAATGTAAGGAGCTGAGACTCGTGTATGTGTGAGCGCGACGCAAGGGAGTTTCCTCCGACGTGGTAAAACAAATTCTACCTTTGTGTTGATCAGTAAAGCAGAAGCTTCCGTACATTGAAACGATGTCGCTATCGTACACTACATTTCAAATGAGCTCTCAGGTGGTCGTAACCCCTTCGATAGTTCTGCCAAGCATGTTAACCGTAGGCTTCCCATTCATGATGATAAACAGCGAAAACCACAATGCACTCCCCGCCTGATTTTCACTAATGACGGAAATCATTTCTATGGTGCAATCTAACAAAACTCACCTAGACCCTTTTTCAAAAAAAAAACTGTATGTTTGAAATTATCAGCATTTTAAGTTTCAACCAAATTAAAACAGACTGAAAAGCCCGTGTCATGGTGTGTGACGTCAATAGCCCGGCAACTAGCAATACTTAGAAAAATATAAAGCTGTCAAAATTAATTTCCCGGGTGAAACGCAGGTCAGGTTTAAATTGTGAGGATTATTTCAATGTGACTTAACATTTTTTAAACTTTTAACTCCAAACTTGATTGATAATATACGATTGTTTTAGAATTTTGGGTCACTATTATTCAAATTCAAATCAAGTCACAAGAGAAGAGATACCGCAAGGTTCGAATCCCACTCAGTGCCAATCCATTTTTTTGCGGCCTGTGAATCTTTAAGGAACGTACGTTTTATTGTCGTTCAGGTAAAATGTCAGAATTTGCTATATAACTTGTTACCGTTACTACCGACACGTAAAGTAACTTGAAAGGTTGTCCATTCACGTATCAATTTCCCACTTTCATGTGAAAAACTGAATAATTATTATAATTAAGAAATGGGCATTCCGAATTGGTTTTTTTAAGGGATATGGTAATTTCGCGGGTGAAACTACTACTTCGGCGTAAAAAATCAAATAGTCATTTTCTAACGCGGAGAGTCTATTCTCAACCGTGATGGTCTCTCTACGGAACTTTTCGGTGCAATATCTGCAGTCTTTGCAGAGCCACCGTCTCTACTAATTTGTAATTCCTGAGAAATTGGGAATCAGCCTGGAGCGTATTAAGGAACGCTTCGCAGACTTGATGAACAGAGTGTAGGCTGGTTTCCGATCGGAATATTCCATATCGACTACATTACCACCTTTCGGATCATAGTGGAGTAGTATTCTTAGATCACCGCTCAATATACTCGTCATTGATTGCAAGAAAACCCTCGATAGCATTTCTGAAATACTCTACGCATGAGGGGCATTCCGGAAAAGTAATAGCTATTTTCAAAGTAACATACGAATATAATGGCGAAAATGTCACATTCTGCAGCCATGGACCAAATACTCGTGGACGTGTTGATCAGGAAGCGGACGTGGCAGTGGATAACTTACAAACTAAGGAAAAGCGACAATTCGATTGTGGGTTATGCCATGAAATGGAACCCGTTATCCCAGGATAGCCGAAGAGTGGGTCACCCTAGAACTGCCTGGTGTAGAACAGTGGAGGAATGCAAGCTTCCCTTCGATAGCAATGGTTGACGCACTATATTGCACATAGGGGACTGTGGCGACCATATAAGCGCAGATTTAAGAAAAAGTATGCTAATAACAGGGTAACCAGGATACAAGATGAATGCATTAAAATCAATCTTTCCAAATCTAACCCATACAGAACTGAAGCATATTTCCTTGGAGCGGAGACATTGGGGATAAGGTCGATGAAGGCTGCGAACGAATACAATGGATGTTGTAATAGAAAACTGAAGACCGTAGAGAAATTTATAGAGCATTATCTATGGAATTCCATCTATTGTGGAATTACCATTAAAGTTAATTATAAATATCGAAAACGTCTTGTTTAAGTATAATGACTTCTGGATTGGAAAAAAGTCAGGAATCAGGGAGCAAGAGAAAACTCTTCCACAAAAGAAGTCGAAACATGAGCAATGTCCAACGGAAGTATTTTAATTTAAACATTCTACTTAATTCCCAAATCTCTCATTTTACATTCCAAAAACAATTTCTCCCTCTCCATTAAAAGTGTAGATTTTAAACTCGTCGTCGTTTGCCTGCAGCTAGTATGCCCGGGGAAGATAGTGGAAAAAAATGTATAAGAGTTGCGACATAAGCACATTTCATGCAAATCCCCAAAATATATTTCTCCCTTTATAACAGTATATTACTATATTTTCGAGAAATTAGTTGGAACCTCCTCTTATCTTCGAATAACGAAGTAATATAGGCTATGATACTACCAAGTTTCACCAAACCAATTTATTGCAACCCATAGCATGTCTGATATGTTAAATGCATATACAATACGGGTTACGTACAAATAAAGCCTTTCACCCCTGAAGCGCCGAGTTTCCGAATTTCGACTTGCATGTTTTTGCTCTGTACTTTACTATTTCTATTTCATACAGACTTATTTACAAATTCCCGAGAAATGCATTAATTGGTGTAGGAGGCCTAGGTATAGTCGCTGGGTGGTTATAGCAGAAATGGAGTGAACAACGCTGCGAACCAGCGCATGGGGTTAATCAAGAAAAGGGCCGCTGAGCCCATGTTTGAGAAATAAATCGAACAGCACCGGGGTTCCAATTATCGCCCGGTAGTTCTTTATGAAACATGGTGGTTGCAGAAAATGTTTCCATCGCTTTGGATTAAGTAAGTCCCAAATACATGGCTACACCCATTCCGTGGCATTTTATGTTTGATTGTCCATGGTTCATGAAAGAGACCTCGAAGAGGAAGTACTGAGGTCAGAGGCGAAATAGAACACTGTAAACAACAATACCCAAAATAAAAACAAATTCATGGACTGGATCATGCCCGGAAAGGGCGATCGAGACAAGATCAACACCTTTCCCGCACAGTAATACTTCACGATGATTCCGGGGGAATGTGGATAGAAGAGCGGGGTAGTGTAAATCCTAGACTTCCGTCTATATCCATGAACATTTTTTTCAAACAAAATAAAGGGCTAAGAAGCGTGGTCTCCCCAAGTCCTACCGGTTAAAATTAAAGTAACAGCAGGTTATCTAAATTCAATAACCTCACACTAAAATTCCGTCTCAGATAGAATCCCATAAACATCGACAATACATACAAACTGCAATAGTTTGCGGATTTAGACAAACATGTATGATTGAAAATTGCAACCTCTCCGCAATATCATAAATATAAATCAACATCACCAATTATCGTAAAATGAACGTAGTTTTGGTTAAGAAGCTTTCGAAATTGGGCAACAAATCAATATTGTTTGTGGAATATTGTATCATTTCCAATATATATTTATAAATTGGAGGAAAAGCTCCCATCATTGGGGATTATTGGCGAATAAGGGATCGCATTTTCAAACAAGAAGTGAAGGCACAGTTCCATTTACCGTGACATAAGTAAGACAGATTAAAGATATTAGTAACGCAATGAAAGAAATACACAAAGGGAAAATCTGGTCATAAACATTGAAAATAAATGAAAAATGTTATGCTTCCAGGAAGTTTTTTCAAAACTAGCTAAATAAAGATCAAAAGAAAAACGGTATTTTCGAGCATTAATCATATTATTGAACAAAGTGTAAATGGTTTTAAAATTAATATAATCGATAATAGAACCGAAGCTTCGAATAAATCAAAGTAGAAATTACAAATATAAACTAACCTGTACAATTTGAGCCACTAAATATAAAAATATCGAAATGCAAAACTATGTATGGTCATGAGATTTAAATGGCGGGAACTACGTAAAAAATATTTGTACAATTACTTATTATTCCGGTGTTTTTAATTCTTTGCTTTCCAAACATTGTTCGTCAGGCTCTTCGAATGAACGAAATGCATGGCTTATCATCTGATTAGCAACGTCGTCGATGGAACTTTGTTGTCTTGAGAATCTCTTGGTTTGTTGAAATTTTTTTCGTTTGTCAATGGCTTCTCCAATGCAATTGGAATCATTAGTGCAAGCATCGACAATTACAACGTTATTTTCTAGCGATTTCCGCTTGAAGTCTTCTGATATGACGATAAGTTTCTTACTGCCTGTTAGTGATGGACGACTGGCGGCCGCCCGTTGTGAAGTTATTTGATAATTATCTGGTGAAATGGGCGATGGCGTTTGTGGATTATCAACGCAACAGTCTTCAGGTTTTAATGTTTTTATTGGAGAAGTGGTAGCCTCAAGGGTTCGTACTTTCTTTTTTAGGGATGATGTCGATCGCATTGAATTTTCTGTAGCAGTCTGTTTACTTTTCAAAATTTTCAGATCGTGCTTTACAGCTTTGTTTAGAAACTCGTCTGAAATGAAAATAAGTTCTACAGAATTGATGCTTTCATAGGGGCCGTCGTCATCACTACAACTGTTTGCATTTTTAATTTCATCAACTGACTCCTGGTTCGGAAGATTCATTACGGATTGGGACGAAAATACTTGATCTTGAGTCTTCTTTCGTGAACTAAACTTATTTGAGTGCTTGGACGGTGGCAGCAAGTCCAAAGATTTTGATTTCTTTTGCTGGAACAGTTTAATGAGCTCCTTACGATCTCTAATGTAAACATCATTTTTTTCTGATTTATTTTTGTATTCGTTTGAGATTATGACTATTTTTCGATTGTTCCGTTGGGAAGCCTGCGCCAACTTTGGCGACACTTTCTTATTACCTTCAAAATCGACATTGCCATTTTTTAGAGTCTTGACGGACGATGTATTTCCCTCGACTTTGTTACCGTTAATACATGTTGTCTTATTCACAGGCATGCTGCTATCATTCCGCATAGGTTTTAATTTATCATCTAAATCACATATCCTTAAAATTAATGCGTCTTTGTTGACTACATTACTATTATAATTACTACTTGATTTAAAAGGTAGAGTACTTATCGAACTAGTCTTACTTGTTGAACCATCGCGATCATCAGTGGGAAGATTGTTGCTATAGCAGTGGTTGTTGCAAATAGAATTGCTAAATTTGACCGACGTATTCTGGGACGCAACACTACGTACCCGCCTTTTATCAACAGAAGATACCATGTTACTGGTAGAGGGTCCGTGTGCAGAGGCAAATATGCCGGCCGGTTCCACGATTGGTTCTGTAGGCGGAATGGACGACTGGACTTTGCCACTGTTTTGCGGCCGATCTTGTTGATCATCCGCGTAAGACGAGTGAATTCGATTTTTGTACATGTTTTTCAATTTTTTAGTAATCACCATTAGTTGCTGATGGTAGAAATTCAAACCAACTCCACCGGAGGTACTAGCATTGGAAGAGTTTGAATTTTTCCTCTTTTCCCTACTTTCATCATTCTTATCTACCGGTTGATTGTCGTAGTTCAATTCATCAATAACGACATTTTGGCAATTCTGGCACGACATTAACTTAATATTTACTTCGATAACTTCAGTTGAGGAACATGAGGTACAAGTGTGAAGAGTCTTTTGCTTTGATACTGCACTACTGTATTCGGGCGGTTGACTGTGTTGACTACATGACGAGAGAACCGAAGGTCGAGTCTTACATACTTTTCCACCACTCACTCCAGACGACGATGACTTTGGCTTGTTTTCTGCAAATTCTGTTGTATTTGATTGTTCTGCCAACTGCACTTTTGACTTATCTCGTTGACTTTTTTCCGTTACTGATGAATTTTTAGAAGAATCAAGTTTTAACTGTTTGCCTGGTGTAGCTTTCATGCTTGCACACTCCATGGACAACCGGAGGTTGCTGCTCGATTGCAATGCGGTTGGTGGGAGTGCGAAAGCATGGCTAACACCAGGCATTTGATGCTATAGTAACTTATCAGTTGTAGAATTGTTTGTGGTGGTTGAACTTAAAGTGATGGAAACATCATCGTCGACATCGTCTAAAACATCTTCTCCTGGAAAATCATATTTTAGAGTATTTTCATGTATGAATGGTTGTCTACTTTTTTCAATCTCACCTGAAACAGCCTCTTGAACACTATTTACGCTATTTGTTTTGTCGGCTTTGTGTCAGTTGACTAGTTCTACGGAAACAAATTGCTTAAGCCGATCTAAATACTGTCCATACATCTCCACATCGTTGTGGCCCGCTCCTTCTACCCACAGAGGTTCAACTGCGCGAGGACACATTTCGTAAATTGTTAATCCATGTTGGAAGTCGATTACTTCATCTTCTGTGCCGTGAATAACAAGTACCGGTGATGTCACTTTTGGAACCTTATCAATGCTGCTTAAAAAAAGTTTACAAGTTTAAAAGACATCTAGTTGCCAAACAGACAGCATCCAGTTACCTGGGGAATGCGTCGAAAAACCATGTACGTTTGGTCGCGGGGAAGGCAACTCTCATTCCTGACATTAATGGTGAGTGAAGTATAACTGCACCGACTTCATACCTACTAGCTAGATCCACTGTTGGTACTGTACCAATACTCTGTCCATACAATATTATATTTTCCGGGCTAATTCCATATCGAGTTCGTAATGCTTGCCATGCTGCATCTATATCCGCGTAAAGGTTTTTTTCTGTTGGTTTACCTGTACTAACTCCATATCCTGAGTAATCATAGCTGAATATATTGCAATTTATTCGCTGGCCTAAGCCAACAAAAAAACTTGTCATTTGCCCCAAATCGACTGCGTTTCCATGTGAAAATAATATTGTAAATCTGTGGAAAAAAAATAAAAAAAGGCAAGTGTAAAAATTAGGTCTTCCATTTACGATTAAAATACTCGGAAAACTGGCTAGTTCAGAAGGAAATATTTAGAAAGCGATGTTCTAAATTCTTTAGGTGAAGAAATTTTTACTATTGGTGGGTTTTGATAATAATTTCAATTTTTCAAAAGAAAGGGCTCAATTTCATTCTCTTCCATATCTACAACTTTTTTAGATGGCGAAACCTTCAATTTAAACGAGATAATCCGTTTTTAGTAAAGACGAGGGAATCGTCACGGCCATGTAATATCTAGGCGTCTCGAGATGTATAGTAGGTAAGGTGAACCTCAAACGTGAAGTTGTGATACCCTCTATGAGTTTCAGATTTAAAATTCATTCAAAATGTTCTCTGCTTATCGTTAAATGTGACTATAACTGATAGAGATTTGTGGGCTGGCAACCTTCAAATCTCTAATTACATTTATTCAATATATCCCCCACGACTCCTGCTATTCCCAGTAGTGCAGACTGTATATTCATGCAATAACTAAGATGAAATGGTGGAACTCCAGGGAACACTCCTCTTCCACCAGTAGTATTGTGCCTTGAAAAGTCTGCCGAAGACAAGCGTAGATCCGATGTTGGATTAGTGAATGCACGAAGTATTCCATCATGTTACGGAAACCGGTAACAGACAAGATATTGACTGCGATATTCCGATCAAGAAAAGGGAGCATCTCTATGGGGCGGTGTTACGTACTAGCAAAGACTGTCGATACCCGGAAGAAGGAAACTTTTTCGTAGTACAAAAACTGCCACAAGGTCAGTTTAGGTTTCGAGTGGCCAGAAACGAACATCACGAAAGAACTTCCATGTGGTTGCGAATCGTTCAATGGTCGTGAGGGACGTTAACGGTCGACTCTTCAGCCACGACCACGAGCAGTTGAAGGTGGATGGAATAAGGTCCTAAACCTGTGACATCCAATGATATGACGCAGACAAGTGTTCACAAAGGCTCAGAGCTGTTGAGTAATAATGGGGTCATTTTTTATTTGCTACTCCCACATAGTCATACAGAAAGAACATTAGCAGAGAATAGTCTCAAACTTGATCTCGATGTTGAGGTAGCGTCATTTCCAGATTTAAGAGAAGCCGGGTCTCGCGCTATCAATGTATCGAGCGACATCAAATTCAATGTCACTGTCGGCAGAAATTACGCTTCGTAGACATACAAATTGGTTAACGCCTTCGATGTTCTGCCTGTTAAAGCAGATAGGAAGAGCGGGATGACTCGTCAGGCTGAAAATCATGCTTCTGTTGATGTTTATCTTCAGTCCGATTCTACTAGATTCTCTTTCCAAATCCAGAGCCATTTGGCCAAGGTCCATGGCTCGGTGAGAGCCGCCTTAGACCTCTGAGATTTGACGTCGATGCAGTACGATACATTTTGCACCGTTATATGTCGCTCTGATAATAACTGTTAGTTTTTTCCGGAATGTGCCTCTTGCATAGAGCACTCCAGCTACACTTTCTGTTGACGCCGTCTCGAAAGCAGGAGAAGCGAAAATCTAAACTCCACGCACTGTTCCAAAGTGGTGCACAGGATGTTGATGTGGTCAATGCAGAAGGACCCGGAGCGGAAATCAGCCTCTCCTCTATCGAGCAGGCTTTCGAGATGTTCCTGATGGGTTTCAGGATTATATTCCGACAGCAGGGAGCAGGAGCACGCAGACACCTCTCTAATAGTCACACTCAAGATCGGTGCCCTTTTTTAACAAGCATCCTCATCCACTTTTTGGAAAGGTCTCGGATTCCTAGAAATATCAAATCTGCAGAAATTGCAGGAGCCACGACGAATAGTTCTGCCGAGAGACATTCAAGTCTAGCAGGTTTATTCCGTTTGAGTTCATTGATGGCCGAGCTGATTTTTGATAAAATTTCGAACGAGAACTCCGTCGGCTCACAGCCATTTATCTGTGGGCGGTGTGATTAAAAAGCGAAAGACGCAATGAATAAGTCACACATAAAGGAAGGACAACAATTCCATTGCTAGCTACGCCATGCAGAATAACATACTCCCCCCAAGACCAGACCCCCAGTGAGTACCCCCCCCCCCCCCGTACTTGGCAGACAGTTGAGGAAGAGTGCAAGCGTCTCATGGTTAACGCATTATACCCTATCCAAGGGTGACGGTGAATGACAATTATATATATTGGAGGCACTGAAGTGCATTTTCAGAAAAGTGCAAGGATGGCGCGCAGGAGTGGTTAAGGCTCTATGATGCATTTCGGAGACGAGGGCGAATATATCGACTTTTCTAGTCATTAATTTCTTCCTAAAAAGTAATTTTATAGTAAATTACCCTAAGCTTGATATCCTTCATCATATTTATTTTTCGCATTTTATCATGAGATGGTTGTATAAATTGATAACGCGTATTTAATTACATTTTGTGCGCTGGATTCGACTACAAACAATCTTTTTTTCTAGATAAGATACTCTGATTACGCATTTCGTAATTAAGTTTCATCGCTTTCCCATCCCCATAAGTGCTCCAATTTTGTTGGTTATCACTGGGTAATCAACATGGATATCAGCAACTTCAATGCACATCTACAAATAGTACGCGGTTTTCCAAACATGTAATAATGTCAGAGTGTATACAATAGCAAACATTCCTCGATATGATAGCACCAACTGCTTTTCCGTTAATAATGTACTCAATAAGTTCATCCTATCGGAAATCGAGTTGCTTGAAGGTGAGTACCAGCAACATTAGCAGCCGACGTTATGGGTTCATGCCATGAATTTTACAGAAGCCAGTTGGAATATTACTTTGATATTTGCTGTCATCGCTTAATAGAAGAGTAGTCAACTTTGACTTTCCTTAGCGGATGAATGAATGAATATTTGAACGGAGAAGTAGCAAAGATACCAATAAAAATGCAATTAAAGCTGCAGGTTATTCGGTTTTATACACACTTTTAGCTTGGATAACTGATGAATGAATTGATTATGCGATAATGAACACTTTGGCACATAAGAAACTTTTTTTAATGGGCCGAAACCTTTGGTGATAATGACTATCTTGTGAATGACGTCATTCATTGTAGCATTACAAACAAACCTCTCAGCGGATTAGGTATTAGGAAATGAAGAACTCTAAAATCTTTGTTTCTACTCCTACTCTACTCATCAACTGCAATTCTCCGCAATTCTTTATTATTCACAAAGTTAAGCATCATTAGGCCTCGATTTATTGATATAAAACCTCATTCCTTGGGTTTTTGATAATCTCCTCGCACTCTCCCACCATTGAGTTCGCTAACAAAATCATACACTCCAAAATATATATTACGCAAAACTAAGTTACCCTAAATCGAGTTACTTTCAAATTGGAACACAACGAATTATATCTTCCATTTCTACCCAGTGATGAATTCTATGTATATTTTCATGGCTTGTTTTTTATTGATTTTCTTTTATGTTTAGTTTGAGGTTGAGTCTGGTCATTCCTAGGTAGAATGAATTATTTCATCATCGGGAATGGTGTGTTTTTTATGAGAGTTCATGAAGAGAGGGTGAAGTACATAGAAAAATAGCCTAAGTGACCTTGGCTCAGGTCGAAAGGGTTTATAGCAAATTTGTTTCTTGACTGGCTTTTCGATACTGTGTTGATGTATTTATATCGAAGTTATATTTTCGTGATAATAATTGAGAAATTATTTACATACTAATTGAGAAAAGCCCTAGTTTTATATATCAGAAATATAATGTCTTCATCGATTTGCAAGGACATTGTAGGACAAAATAAAATGTGAAATGTCAATACTGGACGTTCCTTAGGTAGTTGGAATAAACCATATTAACTACTATCGAAATTCGATTAAACAAATATACATTCCATTTTCAATTCTTTAATTTCTCAGTTTTAATCCAATTCCCCATAGAATGCGAAATAATTATCATATATTCTTAGTAATAAAGAAAAAGGGAACGTGAAGAGGAGATGCACTTTCCTTTTTATTTTCCCAATATAACCGTGTGAGGTGTCAAACGAAAGGTTTTGATGAGCTCTTTATGAGACAAGTCCTAGATTTGACATTAGTTGCAAAGATGATGAATGAGAAGTAACGTACATTAATTATTAATTGTTAGCTCTGATTTTTACCCTTGAATCCATCCTAAGATTACAATTTTCCGAATAATAATATGAAGAGAATTGCACTAACAGAGACTGAACTGAATTAACAACCAATCTCGAGGGCAATCCTTGTTTCTAGGCTTTAGGGAGACGATCTATTTTTTAACATTTGTATATTCCTGAAATCACATTTTGAACAGAACAGCAAATTCCGTTAAACCTCATTTCACTGATCACTACAGCAAAGATATCGCTTAAAGATTTCGTCCATATACAGACGTTGAATATCGGATATAAGATGTTGTCTTTGATAGTAGATGGATAAACTTCTGCAATACAATCAAAAATTAATATAGCACCTTTGCATCTGTCTCAGGGCTGCCTATGATAGCATAGCATGATTGAAACTTTACACAATAATTAATTAGATTGACTAGACCAATGTACGAGGTCAGATCAAGGCAACCGGGTCACTATCAGCCGCATTCAACATCTGTAACGGACTGTAACCAAGAGACGCGCTATCCTGGTCAAGCATTGGACAGTTTCGTATAAGCCCTCTATGTTGGATCGGAATAATCAGATTCGACTTTGAGGGCTACTCCGAAATAAAAAGAATAATAAGGATTCCCAGGACAACGTATGCAAGGCACCTTAGCAATAACATGGCTTGTCGACAAAGGGGCGTTGATATCAGGAGCGAACTGGAAATGGAAACAGGAGTAGAAGACCTCAAGAAAGGCTCCATTCATGCATATCAGACCAACTTTCCGACTAAGACAGTTAAGTTATCAAGGGGTGTATTCTGGTGGAAGCTAATCAGAATGAGAACAGAGGTCTAGAAACTCTTCAACCGGGCAAAACAGAACTGGAGACTGGTCGAAGTACAAAAATGAACTGACAGCGTATATTAACGCGGCAACCAGGGATGTAAAACCGCCCATCTTCAGGGAACAAACCACAGAAGTAACCAGGCTATACGAAGAGGCATACAAAGGTTAAAGAAGGAACAATATCTTGTCTATCTGAAGAAAGAAGATAAAACATTTACCGAGAATGCGGAGGAAAAATTATATCTGCTTCTCAGAACTTATTTCCTTAGCGTCGTTCCCCACGGCGAGAGGCGACAATATTCTGCCTGACACAGCAAGAAACAGGAGGGGAAAAAGGAGAACTGGAAACACTAGTAAAAGGAGTATGCTGGGAAGCTAAGGTAAAATGGGAAGTGGGAACCTTTATACAACTGATCCAGAGCAGATGGCAAACCAAATTACTTAGCAACCAAAACTTTGGAGAAAGTCATAGACAAGTATATTAGAACTAATATTCTAATGCGTAACCTATATCAGCGAATATTCTAATGCGGAACCTATATCAGCGTCAACATATTTAGCGGTCAGGAAGGCCAACCAAACTGCCGCATGTTGGAAACACATGTCGGAAAACTAAGAGGATCCTGATGACTCGCAGTCCACAGCAGAGAAGATACTTTGGATATACCATGTAATAAGTCAGGCCAATCATTACCTATTAAATCAGCACAACAGCCAGGGAATTACACAAACTTCAAAGAGTGGCTTGCATGAGTATCAGTGGAGCAATGAGGACATGCCCAAGAATATTCCCGGAGTTTTTTCTGAATATGGCCGGGAGCTGTTTAGATCAAAGGAAAATTAATATTCTTTCTAGATGGTACCTAGAATTTTCGATATTGAAAGATAACATGACAACCAGATTTCATTTCAATAAAAAAACAAGTCGGGAAACCGGAAGCTGGGCGCTTCAGGTATGAAAGGTTTTGTTTGCTTTTTGTGTGAGTATATTTGAGTGTAGAACTATCCCATTTGTACGTAGCCCGTTAAGAATATGCATTTAGCATATCAGATTTAGTACTTCGGGTTGTAAATTTACATAGTAAAGACAAATTTGAGCTACTGTAACTTTGTTACTAATAGCATGATTTTGATCAAACTTGGAGATAATATGCTTCATATTATATTTTATACTACTACCAACTTTTATAACTCTGAGATAAACTAAAGGGGGGTTTTATTCAATTTTCCCAAAAAAATAGGGTAATATACTATTATTAACTTAATTTGAACAGATGTTTTGTTTTACAAACAAAACCATAAAAATGAAACACGTTGGAGTAACAGCGCAAACTGAGAAAGCGTGGTAGTGACATATGGCTTAAAGCAGCAACTTATTACCTAATACACAGACGGATCCTTCACTGTAGGGGAAACAAGCGCGAGGTCATTAGTCCAAGGAAAACTTACTCTGAACCATTGGTAAGCACACGACTAAACTACTGCTTGCAGGTTCTGTGCGGAGTGTTAGACCTCCATACATGTACTAGGAGAGTCCAGGTATTTATACAAAGTAGGTCGAGACATCTAGGAGAATGCTTAATAATAGATGCCAATTTGAAATATGTACTTGGAAGTTGGGAATATATTCAAATTCCTGCCGGTTATATCTTTATTGAATCCTGATGGTATTGATGTCATTTTTAGAATTGGACACGCCTTTAAGGAAGCTTTCATTCAGATTGAGAAGCGGCACAACATATGGAACTGCACATCATCGGGAGCAAAACTAAATTGATGATGACAGCCTCAGCATTGAAAACCGCAACCAGCCGTACTGGTCATTTACAGTTAGAAAAATACAACTTCGAACAAGTTAAGGCATTGTGTGACCGGCGAAAAAAAGAGCGATGGTCCAATTTATATATAGCCTGCAGTGTATATACGCTGAACGTAAGCAATATCCAATTCGATGTGATAATGCCGTTTCGTTTCATAGGAAATAGTAATTTGATGTGAAAGAGGCAACTTTGTTCTGCAATAACTTTGTTAATAATGCAGAAGAACTTGGATAATTCTTTTTTCTTTCTTGGTCCTTTGAATTTCTTACTCAAAACTTCCGTACTTTGAATGTTAGAGAATTCGAAGCTTTTCGTTGCTTCTTTCGATTTCGAATTAATGAGGTTCGATTGGCATTTCCACCAAACTTTCCAGTATGGCCTATACCTATATTGCTGTACCTAGGACAAACGTAATGCGAGTTCGAAGTCAATTTTCAAAATATAATAATATACATGCTATTATTAGCTTTATTTGAGCAGATATCGTAACGAAGGATATTTTAAGGCCTAGTTACCATGTGCAAGGACCATAATTTTTTTCAGATGTTTTGATTGAGTTGTTTCTAAGAATAGGTCCTTGAAGCAACTGATCCCTTTCGGACGCCCGCACTTCTCCCCTTTGCAACCCATGTAATGAATGTTACTCCTAAAACAAAATTGAGAGCATCAATTTTAATAGGATCCCAGAGGCATATAAAAGATAGCCGACCCAGAATTGCTCTTTGTCTTACGATGTTTTGGTAACAATGTCTTCAATCAACAGGGACAGAAGACATGTACAGTGTACGTTTCGGACAAGGTAATTCAGTCAATTTACATTGCACGCTGATTACTTTACAAGTTCCAGTTTAGAACAAAAGCCCAAAGTGTACAGACAAGGTCAAGGTCTTTCAGATACATCATCCACATACTCGTATATGGTTAAATTTCTAAACGGGGAACAGTCTAGCTCACAGAGGACATATATATTTGTGCGCATCTCAAATCGCCATTTCGACTTACAACCGACCAAATATTTCGTTTCAGATCATCTATATGCGTACCGTGAGGGGCTGTTTTGCGATTCCTACATACATATCTACAAGCGCGTTGGCTGCAAGCCGAAATTAGGAATTGAAATGCGCACAAATATATGGGTCCACTATGCGCTAGACTATTCTCTTTTTAAAAACTTGAATATTTATATGTGCTTATTTCGTAAGCGGCAATTATTTATATGCACATATTGTGTTTGTTACTTATTAAACCACCTGTTTGCTTCAAACACAGACATCTGCCTGTACAAGAATGTACATATACAAACTTTTTTGTCTACACCTGAAATGCCTTTTAATTTTTTTATTGAATATTAAGTCCGACTCCACCACTCACGACTCCACCACTCATACATACGTACAACGTGATCAGATCATTAAGGCGCTAAATTTCGCTATCCAGGCGAACTACAAAAAAAAAATCGTATTCACACTTGAAAATACTAATCCAACAGAATTCGTATTCGTACTCCTAAATACGAATACGTTTTGAAACGTGAGAATACTACCGTATTCGTATTCACATGTGTAAATATGAAAATATCCACTGTCTCGAATATATTCGCATTCGTATTTATTTAAGTGTAACCACTTTCATGTTGAAAGGTTTGCGGAAACCCCCAATTCTCTCCCATTTTTGCGTCGTGTTTTACCCCATGGCGTACTTTCGAGAAAGGCTACTCCGACTTAACTCTGGAGTTCGCGATAGTTCCAACCAACTTGGCCCACTCATCCCGTTTAGAACTCTGCACAATTTTAAAGTTTCTCTTTCACTTTCAAGTTATTCACAGCCTGATTTCGAACACAAAAGTAATCCTTAGTTGGCTAGTGAGCTGTACTTTATTGCCAAAAAGCTCATTGAACTTTTTCCAATGCACCAGCGTTGATGAAGGACTTAAAGAAGCATAGGGTAGATACACCAAGGCAACTATGACGCTTTTGCTCTTACCATTAACCTGGTAACAAATTCGATATCAAGACCCAGGATGTCAGTATTGGGGACCCCTCATGGTAGAAGATACTAGCACCCATTGTTGATCCAACATTATAGTTTGTTAAAGCGAACCCGTGGCCCTTATACCAGAAAGATACAAGGGCAGTTCTGCAACTGCTTCCAGGGAAAGGAAAGCGTTTTTGGCATGCTGCAAGTTAATTGGACTAACCTTTACCCCTAACCAAAGTCTGCCGTCGGCTCGGAGCTTTCGCAGGCTCAGGGTGTCTGGTCTGCATTGATCAGTCCACATACTACATATTAGACTAGTTGTGTTCACATCCAGTGTTGCCTTTGTAGTACTTAAGGTACCGAATTTGAAGTTCATCTATTCCCCAGTACTTTTTTAGTTAAATGAGTACTTTTCAACATAACGGAGTTAATGCCTGCCAATAACACATTTTGTTGAAAGGCAAAATGACTGAAAATTTGAACTGGTAGTGTTACTCTGTCTGTGGTTTTGTTAAAACAAAGAAGCGGTTTCGGTAAACGCAGTCCACCATATCATAAAAGCTGTGATGAAGTAACTCACTAAATGGGACATAAAGTGGAACCACCCACTGTGAAAGCTGGGAAACCATACGACATTCGTAATTTACAGAACAGCCCCCTTAAAGGCGCGACCACATTACAAGATATCAGGATATGTACGGGCAGATAGGTTCAGTAGAAAACAATCTCTGAAAATAATTGAAAAAGCAGATGGCTTTTATGAGAAAGCGTGCAATAAACATCTTAGATTTCTGGTATTCAGTTCTGTGGTCTACCAAAAGAAAAGGTGTCTCAGCCGGGAATCGATTGCTTGAAATCGCGGGTGCATTCGAAGTCCGTGGCTCTTTACAATTTGGAGACTTGATACCTGTTTATCTGAGTGTAATTACGCGATATTTCTAACGATTAAATTATTTGAAATAATAAAAACTTGCTTTTCCTATTCTCTAGTGTTAACTTATTGGTCTTGCAAACAAGACTTGTTAGCACTGATGAAGAGAACAAGTGGTTCCCGAAATATCGGTATTTGCAAGACCAATAATTTAACACTAGCGAATCGGAAAAGCTAGTTTTTATTATTTCAAATATCTGTGTCTTCTCCTTTATGTATTTCGGACACTTATAGTTCCGTAGTGAATTCCTAGAGACTACCCCACTCTCACAAGATTATGAGCTATACAAATTGACTTAATCTGGCGGTAGAGTCTCTAAATTGTCAGAATTGGTGCGACTGCGACATTTCCGACGTAGAGATTCTTTTGTTATCAAAAAGCTAGTGGATAATTCCACTTAAAATATGGTCGCCATTTTTCGGGGCTAGTTCCATTATCGAAATTCATGAAAACAAAACACAAAGAGCCCAATCCTCCATCCCCTAACCAAGTCAATGAAGTTTGCGTGGCCATTGGTGCTCCCCAATAAGTTTTCTCAAAGACATCTGCGATATTTAGTCTGCCTGTCGAGAGAAGCATAGATGATTTGAGAAGAACAACAAAAGTGTTAACTAAAAAGCAAGACGGAAACGTCGGAAACCCCGAAACAGATGGAAGGACTCAGTTCACAATTCAAGTTACGCATTACTCAATTTCCGAAATTGGAGGGTGAGATCGCTCGACCGAGAAGAGCAACATGGGGAAATTTAGGAGGTCAAAAACCGTTATTTCATCGGAAGATTACACCCGCCTAATTTAAATGAAGTAACCTGAAAACCGGGGCAGATTTGTCGATCTCAAACAACAACTGACTTCTAGGAAACACTCGTTGCGAATTATTAGCTATCGGCTTGCAGCGCAGCCTGTTATCTCCTCAAATATCGTTGCATCGGTAGAATTCCCTCGCGCCCCACTTGGATTGCTGCTTATCATAACTGTTCGCGGATCATTCCGTCTGGCTTTATTAAGAAGCAAAACAAAGCAGAACAGTTGATTCAAATCTGCTGAATTGCCAAAGCTTATCACCTTACTGAATTCCATTGTGACTGTGACACATGCGAGCTTCGTCGGTTTCCTCGAACCGCATGAATAATGAATTATTGAATTTCAATCAAGTCCTCACCTTTGCTGGGGCGGGTGAGTAATCGACCTGATAAGCCAAATTTTAGAGGAACTGCCGTAAGTCGACCACGGGGCCAAGTGCATTCACTGCGCGCAAACACACAGCGAGCGGGACTATGAATCACTTGTCGCTGACTACGTTCGCTTCCTAGTCAACATGTGGTCGTTGCCGAGTTCGATGGGCAAGTAACGTCTGCAGATCTGGGCCCAGACAGCGAATTTTGCTTGTCAATTTGCATCGTGGCCGCGTCTAGTCTACTAAAGGCCAACAAGGCCGTGGTCAGGTGAAGTATTGATCTCGTGGAAATTGGACACGGAAGCAGCCATGCAGGCAATTTGTTCGGAAAGCCGATTATCACCTTAGACATAGTAAATCGTGACCTGGCCGAGTAGAATTCAATTCAATTACCTAGCATTTGAGCTGCATCTGACAAACAAACAGGCGATACGATTGCCTCGCGACGATCTTGTGTAGAAGGACTCGAAGTACTCTTTCTCGCGTTCACCAAACTGCCAGTCTGCACGTTCGTGGAGTACCAAGGAAAATTTCGTTGGACTGCTCTCATCAGCTTTCAGTTCGTAGGTTGGTTCGGGCGGCAGGAACGCCAATTTCGAGGCGATTCGACCAGGACAAGGTGGGCAGCAAAATAGGCAGCACAATTCCGATAAACTCAAGCCGTTCATGTTGGGCATGGGATTCGTGTCACTTCTTTGCCAATTGGCCTGCTGGCAACTTTTCGCCTTCTAGAGAATGAACTGAAGAGACCTTGAAGTCTTCCCTTCCCCGCGGCAACGTTAAGGCCTTTTCTTTGTTTATTTTCGCACAAAGCACTGTTTTCCGTTTTTTCTTTCTCTTTTTTCACTCGCACTCAAGTCACACAATCGCACGCCCGTTAAGCACTTCCTTCACGGCAAAGACGACCAACCCGCGTGAAGTCAGAGAAAAGCCGCCGCCATGCAAAAACGACACGAAAAACAATTGCAGAATTTAATTTACAGAGAGCACCGAACTAAAAACATTTTTTTTTTGGTTCTGTAAATGCACAGCGAAGCAAGAGAGCAGCGTCGTCGGCAACTCGGCTGGACGTTTTAGTTAAGTGAATTTGACAGCATCCTGCCGGTTATTCACCTTTTGAACGGTCAATAGAACTCACTGCGTCGAAACTAATTATCTAATATAAGATCGGTCTGATCTCTTATTATATTCCAGTTACAGACAGAAGTTCGAATAATGACTCAAAACGCCATGACACAAACACTCAACGAGCGACAGACCGATTTGACGTTGCACACAGAGGTACAGTTGCGGGTGTAGTGATTCGGAGTTCATTGACAGCTAAAGTTGAATACCAACGCTTTAGCCTGACAGCCAACCAAGTGTTGCTTTCGCAGTGACACCATAGATGGCCCTATTTCACCTCAAAGCGGAGAAAAACCGGAATCCCAAAGAAGGTTTGCATTTTCGCAGTTTCAGGAATCAATAACGTACTTGGATGTATCATCTGTTCTTTACTTCCAAATATAATGTTTTCGGCTAGTCAAATTTTCAAAATCCTTTCCTCCTACATGACGACGTTTCACCGGATGGTCCATAGGTGGCACCTCTATTGACTGACGTCACTTCCTGTGTTACAATAAATTAAAACGTCAATCTGTAATCCACTCAATTCGGCCGGCAGGTATAGATGGTGCTGCTTTTAACTGCTGCATTTTAAATAATTTCTATCAATTCTCACTACATAGAGCAGTCGAATTGGAATAAATAAATACGCAATCTAAATCGACACTGGGAACTATTTTCCCCTATTCAGCCAAAATGTCACCAACTGGTTTGTTTTAGTCAATTATTCAATTTAGCATTGAATCCCTTGTGAACTGGACGCGATAGGCAGGTTGTTCTTTCAACACCCGTTATGCAATCCGGTGCATTCTACCAAGAATGTGCCTTTCCACTTGCTGATGCTTGGTCACTATCGTTGCGTATTACGTTTGTTAAAGATGGCTCCAAGTTGGTTTTAACGACGTATATTGTCAGTTCAAATTTGCGGCGATTCCAGTTCGTAGTTTGAAGCTGTGTTCGCGGGGCCTACTGGTATTTGATACATGATAGATATACTGTGATTTGGAGATTCAAATTTGAGTCGTCATGTTTCAGCCACGGAAGGAAAATTTATCGTTGTGGCCGCCCTGCTGCACTTTGCCGCGCAACATGGCGAAGTGTCAAGTGGGAAGAGAAGCAGTCGAGGAAGATATCCTGATCTTATACACTTATCTTACGTTTTCTTCATTTATATTTGTTTTCGAGAGTATATTTTTTGTTGAAGACACGGAACGTCTTCACATCGCTTTTCTTGATTAGCGGAAGGAATCGTGCGAACGAAGGAAACGCGTTTTTAAGGCTTTGTGTGAAACAAAACCTTATTAGAATCGAGACAGTGTCTGTCTGTCTGTCACACCCGATTTATTCGGAAACGGTTAGACCGATTGTCATGAAAATTGGTCAGAACATGTAATCTGGTGTTCCCTTTACATACATGGCCGCATCTTGTGGCTCCCCATACATGTGAATGGAGGGTGCACATTTTTTTTTCACTGAATGTAGCCATGTGGGGTATCAAATGAAAGGTCTCAATTAGTACTTTTCGAAACTGGTTCAATTTTTGATATTGGGTGGAACATAGGGGAGTGAGGGCTCAAAATATGACCCCCAAAAAGTGTAACAGGTCTTGTTCTCAAAATCTATCCAACCGAAAAATCTGAAAAATTTCACAGTGGTGCATCTCTACGAAATCTAGGCCTCAAAATATATCCGGTTCCGATATCTGTACAAATAAATTTAATAATAGTATATTTCCACATTTTAGAAATAATAGTATATTTCCACATTTTAGAAGTTATGACGATTGGTGTACTCGGTACCGCTCAACATCCTGCACGCAAATGTTATGTGCTGGATGGTCTCCTCTTCACAGCTGCATAACCTACAACTGGAGTTGGTGATTGAGGAGTCGTGAAGAATGTACCGTTTATAATTTTTTGTTGGGAGCGAAGCATCCTGGATTGAAGTTAGGAATGCTTCGGTCTCATAGAAAAGTACACCATTTGTCAACCATTTGTTGGAGGCTTCGATGTCAATGCCTGACAACAACAAATTTTTTATATGACCTCCGTGAATGGGTTTCTCATATATATATGGTTATGTTATGGTAGGTTATGCAACTGTGAAGAGGAGACCATCCAGCACATAACATCTGCGTGCAGGATGTTGAGCGGTACCGAGTACACCAATAGTCATAACTCCGTCTGCAAGATTCTCCATCAAAACCTTGCGTTGAAGTATAACTTAGTGGCAACCTACCATCCTTACCATAAGTATACTCCGCAGAGAATCTTGGAAAATGATCGGGTCAAACTACTGTGGGATCACACTATCGCCACCGACCACAGTGTTAATCATAACAGACCCGATCTAGTTCTGCTTCTGAAGGAAGAACGAGCGTGCTTTATAATCGATGTAGCCGTACCGTTGGACCGGAACACTGTTGAAAAACAGCACGAAAAAATCCGGAACTACGGCCCCTTGGCAGATGATATGAAGCAGACTTGGAGACTACAAAAGATCCAAGTAGTCCCAGTAATAATTTCAGCGACGGGATTAGTCCCGCAGAACTTACATAAAGCGCTGAAAACGCTCGATCTTAGGGCTGGACTATACATGGAGATGCAAAAAGCAGTTATCCTTGCAACCTGTGCTATAGTCCGAAGAGTCCTGTCCGGTAACAATCTGACCTAATGGGTTTCAGTCTTGATCCGCACTGTCTTCAATATAAGATCCATGTCTCTGTAGTGTAGGACCTCCGCGTCATTGGCTGAAGTGTTTGCGACAATCGGGATGTAGCAATACATTTTCGCATGGTCGCACACACTTTGCGTTAAAACGCATCATCGCTGTGATGCGGGCCTTTGGATGTTGCCTTCAGCCCATCCTTAGGTTGGTCGCCCCTCGGTCCGGTTGGGCGGGAAGAGGGTCCGTGGGCTTTTTGAACTATATATATATATATATTTTTTTTAATTTTCACATATAAAAATGTGAAATTAAAAAAAAATAAGAACGTAATTTAATATAAAAGTAATTATGAAATAATTAAGTTGTTTGTGCTCTGAGCTCCCCAGGAGGTCTTCAGTCCTCCGATTTATATAGGGTCCCCACCATATAATCTGGTCTCCCATGAAGAGGAAAGGAAGACGGGGATCACTCGTCGCATAGAGGCCAGAGTTAGTTCAGAGCTAATCCTTCCCCATTCATCCCGTGCGCGTTAGGTTTTTTCTTTGTGATTTAGTGTCCTCCCCTATTAGGCCGTTTGCCAATTTAGCTCCTTTGGGAATGAAATCTTCGATGGTATCAATCCGCCTCGAGACTTCACGTCTATTAGCAAATAGTTTACTTCGGGTGGGTTCAATTTTATTGACTCTTGAGTCGAGGCGCGCGATAAAATCTCTGTGTCCTGACAGGGAGATAATATGTGAGAACCAAGAGCCCCGGCCCACATCTCGACGAACTGCTAGCATTCGGGTTAGCTGCAGCAAATGCCGCCTGATTCAGTACATTATCTCGCGCAGTCGGTATTCACGACTGGTAAACCTATTAGGGGAGTTTGGTTGGTTGACAGCCTTGGTGACCGTGTTGGTACCAAGGTGATGCAACGCTAGACTCTCATTATAACAGAGCTGGCGCCCAACGTGGGGCCACAGTTGTTGCGTACGTAAAAGATCTGTTGACTGTTGATCATTAATGTTCCCTGGCTGTTGAATCTGACTCTGCCATGTTGATGCGGTTCATTAGGAAACGGCTGAACCAATTGTCGCGAAATTTGATGCGAACATGTGGTCCTTAACATCCGTCCCTTTACATACCTCAAGCGAGACCATTTTCTGTTGAGTTTATGGGGGGCTCCCCACACACATATAAAATCTAAGCCTCAAAATACATCTCATTCCAATACCTGCCCAAATAAAATTAATAATAACATAACACTATATTTTAGAAATTTACCCGAACTAACCCCATTTAAATTCATCCTAGAAATACAGAGTTTGCTACCGTTATAAATAAAAATATAATACAGAAAGTTTGAAGGAAATCGATCTATCATTAACAAAGTGATAGAAGAAGATCAACATTTTGTATTTCATATGAATTTATCACAATTAGCAATGGGCAACTTATGAATGAGTTGGCTCAATTGTGCTACTTAGTCCATTGATGTAAGATTTAAGAACTCTAAGCCACTCATCACAAAAGAAGCGCGTCGATTCAGAACTCACATGAACGATCAAGTTGGATATTCTAAGGAATATTTTGAATTTTTACCTATGTACGAATGTAAAAACGTACATAGGAAATATATATCACAAAATTAATGCTATTTGAGTGGTTTTCCATTGTTTTCTGAATCCTTAAAACGGCCTTCATCACAAACAATATCGGAGATTGCTTTCTAGACATTTTCCTCTGAATCTAAGTCTCAACTTCTAGCTGGCCAGGTGCGGTCTACCAATATTTTCATTCAATTAAGCTAAAGTAAACTTGGGAGCATACATTCTAGCAGTATCTATCTAATTACTGGCTTCTTGGTGACCATGTCTTCCTCACATTTCAGCTCAATAAAATTTTCATGCATATAAGCGATTTTTTCGGCTATTACCTCAATAAATTAGACAGTGAATTATGATTTTTCCATCAGATAACAGATATGACCAGATTCTTCATCCACCTAAGGACCAAGAAGAGTATCTTCAGGAGATTCGTCACCTGGCGCATTTCTTAAATTTGTACGATGGCATACATGTTCGACATTCTTCGATCACTTGCGCGTGAATAATTTCGCGCATTTACTTTGGTGTTAGTGTCGCGTATGTGATGGATGGGATGGGGCAGCATACACATGAAAACTATCTAGGCGTCATTGACAGCAATACATCACCAGGCACAATGCTGTACATAAGGTTATCCATCAAAACCTTGCATACAAGCATGGGCTGATCACGGGAACATGTCCGGTTTACCGATATAAGCCGCGAGCAGTACTTGATTGTTCTGCTTACAGCATGTATTGGGACCAGCAAGTTCTGACTGATCGTCATACTCCACACAACAAGCCTGATGTACTGTTAGTTGACAGGACGAGTGACTCCGCGTATATTATTGATGTTGCTATCCCCCATAATAACAACATTGAGCGGAAATACGTAGAGAAGAAGCTGAACTATGAGCCATTGGCTCGGGAGATCAAAGAAATTTGGCGTCTCGAGCGGGTGGTTATAGTTCCCATCCCCCATCCCATTCTGCATACCTGCTCAATGCTGCGGGGAGTTCTCGACAGATTCTCCAATTGACCTACCACCGGCCACTACCACCATTGTTCTTTTGGTTTTTAAGTAGGTAGGATCATCCGAGCCTAAATGCTTGGCACTTAGTGGTAGCATTAGGTAAAATCCAACATCTGGCGGGATTGGAATAACACGAGACACAACGAGGAATGCTACCTATACTGAAATCAAGGCTAGGACCCAAAAGCAAAAAGCTTTGTATCTCTAAAATGTCGAATACCAGCTGTGAATGACTTCCTGAATCAAATCGGTTTAATAATCTTAGGTGACCAAAGCCGACCACATTGCCTTCGACAGGGTATTGTAATCCTGTAATATACCAATATGGTCTTGAATGAATTGCTCTAACCCACTTCAAGGCCCTGATCCAATCGGGTTGTCCCGCCAACGATTATTATTATCTCTAAAATACTATTGCGGCTGGTATTACTAAATGTTTACAAAACGGGGACTCCAACAAAGGCATCGGAAAGGTTGATCGATACGATTGTGCAGAAAATCCTGCGAACAATTTTGGTGGCAACGAACTAAAGAGATGCATGGCGAGTTAGAACAACCATAAGTTGTACGTTATTTTTCGAACTACAAACATCAAAATATGTTAAGTTCTGCAAATTGCAACGGGCTTGGCCAAGGTCGTAGAGAGAAAAAGCGTGAGCTGAAAATTATGTGGGTTCGGAGAAAATTCCCTTATTTTTTCTTCTCTCTAGACAAACCCGGGATACTATACTTCTCCAGTTGGAAAATGCGAACAAGAAAACTAGGATCGACAAAATTAGAAGTTCGGTATCCGCAAGGCCAAGGCTTGTCATGGACTAATGTGTCATTGAAAACGTAGGCAACCTGTAAGTATTCAATGATTTCGAAGTCAGCCCTACACATCAATTTGCCTGAAACGATACTTCTCGACAGGTAACTTTAGTCATCACTTTCCCAAAAAATTTCCTTGATACAATAATAAAATGCTCTCAGTTTAAACCGAAGTTCAGTTGAATTGCTGCGTAAAATTGATTTCCAAAATGGAGAATTTTTTCCCAAGGAATCTATGAATGTAAGTGAGATTGTGAATAATTAACTTTCTTAAGGGAGTTTCGCCTTCTTCCTAGAAAATCTGCTGATAGGGGTTCAACCGATGATTAAATTAGAGAAGATTTTTATAATGTATGTTGAGTAGGCAATTTATATGGCATACCATATTCCAAAAGCCACCCTTTACCTGTAGCCGCTGATCTATTAACCGAAAGGTCAGTTTCCATACAGTCGCCACATCTCACACAGGATGTTATTACCTACTCTGCCTATATCAATATTCAAAATTAATCCACCTGCAAGAGCTTCCTACTCCATCCAATTCAGGTTATTAAGCTTCATTCCGAGGACCTCGTACGACATGCGTTTACTAAGCTACATAAGCACGAGCATTCTGCTGGCATTAATTTCAAGTTGTTGTACTATAACTGAGTAGACTAAACCAAGGAAGTTTCTTGACTCCCTAAATGTACGGAATATTAATATATTGTTTTCCATATTTGCTTAACGAGTCCAAGGTCGAACGTTCTCGACTTGCGAGTGCTAAACTTAAGTACGGCTAGCATTGCGTCGTGATTACACATTTATTTATTTACACCTGAACATGCATGTGTTGTCTGACAATGAGTACCACTCGTGTATGGGTCGCTGGTTGGCAGGCACAATCACTACTTTTACTTTCTTACTTTCTTAGTCATTCTTTCTTTTCGGAAAAGTAACAGCTATGAATGCTGAGGCATCTTGCAAGCTACAGTCTCAGAGATTCATGTCCCCCGTTGCGCCATAGCCCTTGAGCGTATGCTATGTTCATTGCAACTTAAAGCGCCATTTGAAAACTAACCAGAAAGAATCGAATTGAGAGGTTTTATGGAGTGTGGTAGCAAAGGAATCTTCACATACTACGAATTTCCCTAATATGAACCTAATTAACGATCTCAATGACTGCCAAAGGTCAGATGTAAATTCAAATGCTTGATCTAGTGTAGTTATCGTTGGGTATAAACGTGGCTAAAAAAAACCCTTTTTTGAATCCAATGTTCAAATGGCCAGTGCGTGGATTGATATCCACGATGGAGCATAAAATCTGGGAAAAGTTTACTGAAACAGCACTAAGAGCTCCACTATCAAACCCTGTCTCCACCTCCACGTAGTGATTGCTGGCGATTTCTCTCTTAATGAAAAACTGCAGACGGCTAAGGAGGAAGGCGTGGTTTGGGTGCAAAGTGGCCCACAAATAAACATGTGGTAAACTTTCAACCAAATTGGCCCCGTGAATTCTCAAGCTTTTAACAACAGGTCAACAGGTATTGAAGATGAAGCATCCAATAATGATCTTCACAACCACCTGAAGAATTTAATAATTGATGCGGCCACAAACATACTTCGCCCCAGTTGCATAAAAAAAATTGGAACGATTGGTTTGACGATGAATGTAAGCTAGCAGCGGAACGCAAAAATGCTGCATACCCAGACTTATCAGAACTCCGTCGAGTTGAGAAGCGACTTCACAAAGAGAAAAATGAAGCCTGGAAGAACGAAGAAGTCTGTGAACTGTGAGAAGTACAGGCAGCAGCCGTACCAAGCGCAAGTTTTACCAACCTTATGCACCTCAATGCTCATCCTGCCGAGGGGAAATCTGATTTCTGACCGTATAGACATATTGAAACGATGATGGATTGAATACTTTTATGAACTACTCAACAACCAAAATATCGACGAGTTGGACGTACTGCCAACTGAAGACGACGGACAAATGTTGCCACCATCGAGCAACGAGATATCACGCAGTACAGCAATTACAATTACAATTAAATAGCGCGAAATGTACAATCTACCCTCACCCAGATTGAGTTGCACATTAATGGAAGCAAGACATACATGGTGGCAAGGTTAGCATGGTCAAGTAAAAACAGTAAATATAGGAGACTACATTTTGAGACCGTTGATAATTTCTCCTATCTAGGGTCGAAAATTACAATCGAATTACAATCGTGATATCGCCTGACTACCTTGTAGAAAGTAGGTTGGTGGGTGCATTACCCAAATTAAGAATCTCCAGATCGGTTCCTACTAGATACTCCAGTAGTCTCGATACTCTTGCATTGATGTTGTTCACACCACATCCTGCAATTATACCCATACCTTTACTTTTGGAGATGTCCGAAACCTTACCTTACCTTATTCATGGACATCGAAGGTGCCTTCAATTATGCCTCATTTGCGGCAATTTGTGATGCGGCAAGACAGCATGAAATTGAACCGCCGTTAATCAGTTGGATCCTTCACATGCTAGAATGGGAAAAAATCCACATATTGGTCGACCAGAAGTCTATTGAGGCAGGATGTCTTAGGGACTGCCCACAGGAAGGGTTTTTCTCTCCGCCGTTATGACCCCTGATAATAGATACCCTGGTGTGGCTCCTGGAGGACAAAAAAGTCTTCGCGCAAGCATTTACAGCCGATCTAGCCGCAATAATTACCGGCAAGCTTGCGGATACAGTATGTGACCGCTTGAATGCAACTCTGCATGAAATCCACAGTTGGTGCCTCCGCAATGGATTCACGGTGAACGCTAGGAAGACTGGGCAAGTCATGATCAGTTCAGGTGCGTCAGCTATACACCACCCACCTTAGCAGGGGCGGAAATCCAGGTGGCACAAACTACCAAGTATTTTGGAGTGCATTTCGACTCCAAGTTAACGTGAAGGCACCATATCCAGGAACAATATCAGAAATCCTGCAGATTGCTCTGGTGCTGTAGTAACGCGATAGGTAAGACCTGGGGACTTTCACCAAAACGGATACATTGGATGTGTACATCCATAATAAAACCCATTTTAATATATGCATGCATCGGCTAGTGGGTGCTAACAGCAGGAAGTTGCTAACGTAGATTCAGAGGCTTGGTTGCCTAAGTATTACTGAAGCAATGAGTACTACGCCGACTGCGGTACTTAAAGCTACCCTAATTCTACCCGCCATTTACTTGCAAGTGAAAGAGAAAGCAGCCAACGATATGGAACACGGTATAAGCTTTAAGAGTATCTCAGCTGCGAAACGAGGCTTGAAACTTTTAATATGGTTTTCTCAAAACGATACTTATTGAAACAGTTGAAATGATATCTCAAATTCTGAAGTTCTGAAGGGCTCTTCCATATATTCAAAATTAGTTTGGCGAGAGATTCTTTGAGATGTGTTCTTTTCACTTTTCTTTAAAAAAATTGATAAAACTTACCAAAAAAAAGCGTTAAATTATTAACCTAATCATCTATTAATTACCGCGGCGAGTCTTATTAATTTTGAGGGGCAATTACCGGAATCCGTGTTTAATAACCGCGTCGCGTCTTCTCTGAGAATTTCTAAACCTTCCCAAGGGTCCAAGGTTATCGTTCGGTTTGCATGCCGCAAGAGTTCAAGATTTTCGCGTTGAATGGTATGGGCTTCCTCGGCTATGTTCGCTGTCTCATTCTTTTGAAGTTTTAGCAGCGTTTGAAGAAGAAGATCTGGTTTGTTTGGTTACCAGGCCCGCATCTTCCAGTGGCTATGACCAAAACATTTAAAAAAAAAACATAAGTATATATACGTATGAAAATGCCAACTTTCATGCCGATTGGATGAACGGTGTGGAAGTTGACAATGAAGATACATATACAGTGGATCCTGATAATTCGTACATCGATTATCCGAATTTGCGGCTAATTCGTACAATTTGTTGGTCCCAGAGTTAATTTTCTTTAATTTGCACTCCCGATATTTAATCCCTCTGTCTGTCCATCTGTCACACGCATTTTTCTTATAAACGGTTGTACCGATTGACACCAAATTTGGTGAGACCAACAAACCTATCTTAAACCTGCTACTGATCGCAATGTGGTCGACACGTACGGTGCCGGCTAGTTGAAACCCAACTTAACTGGCCACAGTTTTATGCTTAAACAATGTACCACTAATTACAAGGCGATGAAAATTGCAAAAATTCACAAATTCGACACCGTTATCGTTACGGTTCCAAACACCGTGTTGATGACAATGTCCGGTTTAGGAATTTTTCCCTGTGTTGCTTCCATGGCTCATAAAATGGCTCATGGCTCCCTCCCCTCCGCACCGGAAATATCCATTAGTGCATACCACTCTACTGTTGAAATATTTCTAATTCTGAAAAGAAATCTCATAGTCGGTATCCTGTCTTAAGGCATTCAGAAGGTGGATATAAAAATAAGTTTTAAAAAGTAATATAGTAATGTAATTAGGATTAATTAGAATAGTAATATAGGTTTAAAATAGTATATACATTTTTAATAAACCCAATTAGGAGCAGATTTATAGCATTGTTGAAGGAAACTAGGGTTTCCCGAAATGTCAGTGTAATTAATAATACTAGCGAAACTCAAAAAAGTATTGATTCTGTCAAATAATTTGATAGATAGAAACACCGCATGATTACACTTGGAAAGTACCTGTTGAACCAACACCAATAGTTCTATTATCAAATCTTGTCTAAACACCACAAGAAGAATGAAGGCGAATGTCCCGACTTTTCCACCTACCCGGGAAAATAACATCCTAAGGACATCTTTCTTTGCGTTTAAATTAACAAAGCCAGCATTGTAAAGTTAGTAACGCTAAACAGCAGCATTGGGAACCAACGAGGAATACTATTATATCAAACCTTAAATTATCCGCGTTAGAAAATGACTATATGTTTTTTTACGCCGAAATAGTAGTTTCACCTGCCAAATTACCATAACCCTTAAAAAAATCAATTCGGAACGTTCATTTATTAATTATAATGGTTTAAAAATTGAATTTTCACAAGGAAGAAAAGGAAACGCTTCGACGTCATCGAGCGAGCAATTTGAATCTTACTTACGTGAAGGCATCCAGTTTAAGTCTATAAGGGCAATATCTATGGTAGAAAAAGAAGACGACGTAGACCTTGCCTGAATGGAGCGATGGCGTAGGTCAGGACGCCAGACAGCTTTTTGGAATATCAAATTGGTGGGCCTCGGCGCAAAACCGGGATGTCTGGAGTTCCTTAGTAAGGCAGGCCTAGACCAGATACCGGTTGTTGCGCCGTTGTTGATGATGATGATGATCCCGTTTAATGTCTGTTAGTTGTCACTTTTCAGGTAATCAATCAGTTTTTAACAGGAAAGTGGGGAATTGATGCGTGAATGGACAATCCTTCAGATTACTTTACGTTTCGGCAGTAATGGTAATAAGCTGTAGAGCAAATTTTGACATTTTTACCTGAACAGTGATCAAACGTACGTTTTGAAAAGATTCACAAGCCGAAAAAAAATGAATTTGTACTGAGCGGGATTCGAATGTTGAATATTCGGCGTTATCTCGTCCCTTGTGACTTGATTTGAATTTAAATAATTCCAAAATCGTATATTATTAATTAAGATGGAGTTAAAGTTTAAAAAATGTTAACTCACATTAAAAAAAAGTTGGATTTCGTCAGACGATGGCGACCCACTTCTTGCGAAAATCACCTTTCGGAACAGCCAAAAAAGCTTCCTGCGGGGTATTTGTGGAGTTATTTGTGCAGCAAGGCATGAAACGACATTTTATCGTTCTCCTTGACATTTCACGTGGGAAATTAATTTTGACAGTTTTATATTTTTATGAGTAACTGCCAGTTGCCGAGCTACTGGAGTTTGTTGGCTCGAGTTGTGACGTCACACAGCATGACGTGGGCTTTTCAGTCTGTTTGAATTTGGTTCAAATTTAAAATGCTAATAATTTCAAACACAGTTTTTTTTTTCAAGCAAAATTAGGTCGCATTCGAGAAAAGAATGCTCCGAAAATTGGAGGACGTACGATTCCTCGCCCATATAAAAAAGTACAAGGTTGTAAATTAAATGCTCATTAAGATCTAATACTTCCGGAGGAAGATAATCAGCCTTGGAGAGTCTCAAGGAACAATATAGTATGTTATATTGTGAGGCAAGAAGTCATAGCAGACCTTGCCTCAGATAAAAAGACGGCATAAGCCAGGACAAATTGGTTTATCTCAGAACGAAATTAACTACCTGGCCCCGGTTATTGTACGGTTAATGAAAATGATAAATTTAGCGTGCAACTAATTTGGTGAAGAATGCATTTGACAAGTTTGTTAAATGAAAATGTAATAAATAAAGGTTAAAAAAAATGATATCAAAACACAGGCTCGATTAGCAATTATAATAATAATATAACAATAATTCGCCTCTTCTATTTACACCATTCATAAAAAGCGAAAGTTTCTCAATACAAAATAATTCTAAATATGTTTCTTTTATATTGTGGAAACAAACAAAACAAACTTTTTTCTTAACTCGTATTGAATTTTTCAGGTTGAATGAGTAGTCTGCGACTATGCGATTGTTTACTCAATGAGGCTTCGCCACAGGCTAAGAGTTACGAAGAAGCAAGTCTGACTTCTGGTGAACAGTCTAGAGACAGCCCGCGATGCATTCAGATGCTTCATAAATTAAACTGTTGGTGGCTGCGCTATTTGGCAAACGAAATTCAGAGTTATTAGAGTTCTGCTGTCTACAACTTGAAGATCTTTAGTTCAAATAATTCGGAAGTGGATTTTGTGGTGGACATTTGCAGATAGTGTAGGACTTATGCCGAAAACCACTAAAGTGTGTAATGAACGAAGTGGGTTGACAATTTTAGTACGGGGCAACTACTTTCCATTGGAACATACACAAGCTCTTGGAATTGAGAAGAATCTTAGATGAAGTGTTCTGTGAATGTTTCTTACAACTTAGAACAGGCTAATGTTCTCTCGCAGTGATTGATATGGAGATTGTTGATCGATACTTATATGGACAATTGTAAATTTATATGAGCTCAGTCTGTGATGTGTGGGTTGCAGTTATGATTAATCAGCAACGTGTTTGATTAGGCGGTTTAGTCGTCACCCTTGAGTTTAGCACTATCTTGTTTACGCGCTAATCGAGCTCAATTAATTTCAGTGTTCGTTAATTTGTTAAGCCACCGTAGTTTACGAGATAATTGCATCTTGATTGCAGGTAAAGCTGAGCGATTTGTGGACCAGATTTAAGTTATCGGGGTAGACGGTATGTACACATGCTAGACTACTTGTTTGATTAGCCCAGCGTCATTGCCATAATGTATTACGTGCACGTACTCCAATACAAAGGCAACATCCGTCACAATTTTTATAATAAAAAGTCCGGTTGGGATTTTTCTGCTTATGCAGAAAATTTCAGCGGCAACTTCTATTTATAATCAATTACTTATTCCAACACCGCAGTAGCTTGCTAGCGTTGACTACATTGCGTCGCGATGGTTACTTATCAAGACTTATACGGAGAACAAAATCATGACTCACAATTCCGGATTATCTTCCCAATTGTTGATATGAACAAACGTTTCGCGTACTCAAATGTTACAGTTTTAGAGCAAATCAATGCTCAATTTCCAACTCGTTATGAAGAAATTGACTGATGTGTCCGACAGAAATGGCGGCGCAATAACATGATATGTAAGCGATGGTAAACCAGGAAAACCAGGCGGTTGGGATAACTGGACTAGGGAAGATTATATTTGAACCTTACATTAGTAAATGCACTCTCAGAGAGCTATTTTTTCTATATACTGATATATACATATTTCAATACTTTCAAACGTGCTTGCATATCATATCATATGCATAAAAGGTAGTATTTACAAAAAAATGCTCGTCTAAACACCCATCAAACGTTTTATCAAACATTCAGTATGCAGTATCAACTTGTTATTCTCCGTAAACACTGTCCATTAGATTCGATTTATTTGAAAGCATTTTACGGCAAACGTTACTATAACATATCATAAAATTTAACTTAATTAAGAGTTGCTTTTCACCATTTCCAATGGACGAATTCACGAAGATCCACTACGGATCGTATTCTCCTCCGATGCTACTTTTGTCTGAAGTATATATGAGGCGAGGCTTATAGATATACAAGTCTACCTCCCATATAAATGTGTGTTTTACAGGGCGCTATTAGCAAGAAGGATTGTGCAATTTAATTTTATATTTAAATGCAACCAAAAAATCAAGACAAGTTCACCATACAAAGAAGTGTTGTGTCAGAAAAAAACTAAACCTAATAAAACGTATATTATGAAAACTAATGCCAACTAATAATAATAACTACAGAAGAAATATAATATGAAGGAGTTCTAAAAGTAGCTTATTATAGGACAGGTAGCAGTAAGACAAGCAACTTAAGGCCAAAGAAATCTACTTACTTGCTCTATCTATTAGGCCAAGATTTTTTAAACAGTCCGCACACACCGCTTACCGATGTTATGCCTATCAATCCCATTGATTCGATTCGAATAAAGTTTTGGTTATAACCAATGGGTTCATTTAAAGGTTACAACACTCCGACGCCCATCCGTATATGGAGAGACATTTTTCATGGTGGGCTCTAGAGTTCCCTTAGGTTTTGCATGGCCCTGAGTCCCCTTCCATTGCTGCTGAATGATACTAGAAAGAACGATTTTGCGATTAAGTGTGGTTTGCGTGTTAAATACAAGCTAACACACTTCATCATCATCAACGGCGCAACAACCGGTATCCGGTCTAGGCCTACCTTAATAAGGAACTCCAGACATCCCGGTTTTGCGCCGAGGCCCACCAATTCGATATCCCTAAAATCTGTCTGGCGTCCTGGCCCACGCCATGGCTCCATCTTAGGCAGGGTCTGCCTCGTCTTCTTTTTCTACCATAGATATTGCCCTTATAGACTTTCCGGGTGGGATCATCCTCATCCATACGGATTAAGTGACCCGCCCACCGTAACCTATTGAGTCGAATTTTATCCACAACCGGACGGTCATGGTATCGCTCATAGATTTCGTCATTGTGTAGGCTACGGAATCGTCCATCCTCATGTAGGGGGCCAAATATTCTTCGGAGGATTCTTCTCTCGAACGCGGCCAAGAGTTCGCAATTCTTCTTGCTAAGAACCCAAGTTTCCGAGGAATACATGAGGACTGGCAAGATCATAGTCTTGTACAGTAAGAGCTTTGACCCTATGGTGAGACGTTTCGAGCGGAGCAGTCTTTGTAAGCTGAAATAAGCTCTGTTGGCTGACACAACCGTGTGCGGATTTCATCACCGTAGTTGTTATCGGTTGTGATTTTCGACCCTAGATAGGAGAAATTGTCAACGGTCTCAAAGTTGTATTCTCCTATCCTTATTCTTCTTCGTGTTTGTGTTTGACCAGTGCGGTTTGATGTTGTTGGTTGATTCGTCTTCGGTGCTGACGTTGCCACCATATATTTTGTCTTGCCTTCATTGATGTGCAGCCCAAGATCTCACGCCGCCTGCTCGATCTGGATGAAGGCAGTTTGTACGTCTCGGGTGGTTCTTCCCATGATATCGATAACGTCAGCATAGGCCAGTAGTTGTGTGGACTTCAAGAGGATCGTACCTCTTGCATTCACCTCAGCATCACGGATCACTTTCCCGAGGGCCAGGTTAAAGAGGACGCATGATAGCGCATCCCCTTGTCGTAGACAGTTGTTGATGTCGAATGGTCTTGAGAGTGATCCTACTGCTTTTATCTGGCCTCGCATATTGGTCAGGGTCAGCCTAGTCAGTCTTATTAATTTCGTCGGGATACCGAATTCTCCCATGGCCGTGTACAGTTTTACCCTGTCTATGCTATCATAGGCGGTTTTAAAGTCGATGAACAGATGGTGCAACTGTTCCAACAGTTTCTCCATCGCCTGCCGCAGAGAGAAAATCTGATCTGTTGCTGATTTGCCTGGAGTGAAGCCTCTTTGGTATGGGTCAATGATGTTCTGGGCGTATGGGGCTATCCGGCCTAGCAAGATAGTGGAGAATATCTTATAGATGGTACTCAGCAACGTGATATCTCTATAATTGCTGCACTGTGTGATATCGCCCTTTTTATGTATGAGACAGATAATGCCTCGTTGCCAATCGTCAGGCATTGATTCGCTGTCCCATACCTTGAGCACAAGTTGATGAACCACTTGGTGTAACTGGTCGCCTCCATATTTAACCAATTCGGCTGTAATTCCATCGGCTCCTGGCGACTTATGATTTTTTAGCCGATGAATTGCACGGACTGTTTCTCCTAAACTTGGTGGTGGCAGTATTTGTCCGTCGTCTTCAGTTGGCGGGACCTCCAACTCGCCGATGTTCTGGTTGTTCAGTAGCTCATCAAAGTTGTCAACCCATCGCTCCAATATGCCCATTCTATCGGAAATCAGATTTCCCTCTTTGTCTTGGCAGGATGAGCATCGAGGTGTATAAGACTTCATCCTGCTGACTTGTTGGTAAAACTTCCGTGCTTGATGCGGTTGCTCCCTGTACTTTTCTAGTTCACAGACTTGTTGGTTCTCCCAGGCTTCCTTTTTCCGTCTGTGAAGTCGTTTCTCCGCTCGACGGAGTTCGTGATAAGTCTCTGCGCGTGCCCGCGTTCTTTGAGAATGCAACATTACTCGGTATGCGGCATTTTTCCGTTCCGTTGCAAGCTTACATTCATCGTCAAACCAGCCGTTCCGACTCCTTTTGCGGCTGGGGCTAAGTATGTTTGTGACCATATCCATGATAACGTTCTTCAGGTGGTTGTGAAGATCATTTGTTGGTGCTTCATCTCCAGGTCCTCTGTTGACTGCGGTTATTGCGGCATCCATTTCCCTCTTATAGGTGTCGCGGAGGGTTGTGTTGTGGATGGCTTCAGTGTTCACTCTCACCTGATTGTCAGAGGGGATTCTAGGTGGTATTGTTATTCGAGCTCAGAGCACCATGCCAACGAGATAGTGATACGAGTCTATATCGGCCCCCCTATATGTTCAGACATTCATCAAGGCTGGGAGGTGGTGGCGTTCGATCAACACGTGGTCAATTTGGTTGAGAGTGGTCCCGTCTGGAGAGGCCCATGTATGTTTGTGGACCGCTTTCCGCACAAACCAGGTACTTCCAACAACCATTTCGTGTGACCCTGCTAATTGAATAGTCCGCAGTCCGTTATCATTTGTTTTTTCGTGTAAGCTATGGGAGCCAACGTATCGCCTGAATAGGGGCTCCTTCTTGGCTGTTAAAATCCCCAAGTATGATTTTAATATCATATCTGGGACAGGCAGGTGGCAAATCGTTGTTCCTTTGTCGTTTTAAATCCGTCCTATCCGAGGCTCCTGTTGTGGCTTCGTAACAAGTTGTTTTCCGTGTAGGGTTGTCAGCCCTACCCAACCCCCAACCTGGAGGACCAGTTGGTACAATTTGTCCCGTTTTTAGGCGCGGGAGACTCGCCTTCATCCTTCTCCGTCTGCAGCTTTTCGTCAAGAAAGAGCTCCCAGCGGTCACCACGTGGAGGTGGTTTGGTAGTAGAGCTGTTGGTGTTGGTTCAGCAGGCATTTCCCAGGTTTTATGCTCCATCGTGGGTACCAATCCACGTTTCGCCCCGGGACCTATACTACCCTTTGACCACCAAGCTAACACACTTGATGTATTTAAATGACATCAAGTTTTATACTGACACTAATGACCATCTTAGAAGTTTATTGACCACAACCGATATTTTCGGCCGTCATATTCGGATGGAAATTATCTGTAAAGGCCGCCTAAACTAAACTATACCTGAAATAGACTTCTTCAAAAACTAAGAAGTCTACAAAGCTCGAATTAGTGATGATTGGCGATGATAGATATTTTGGTGTCCGAATTCCTGCCACGTTCGCAAAGTAAGTACATTGAATATATTCGCTATCGCTTCATTGGCATATGTATCCGTTTGGAATATTACCGTGAACGAAATTCAATTCGAAAAAGATCCAGCGGTCGATGCGGACTACTATTTTCTAAGTCTGAATGGAGTCGATGAACTTGCCTCATGAGGTCGGAAGCTGAGGGTTGACATTGTGGTGCAACATCACCGCCCAGTCAACTCGCTGTGCGCTAATTTTTATAGCAAGGAGCAAGAACCTCCCTTACATGTGACGGTTTATAAGACAGATTGCGTGAATGGTCTCTAGTTGCATAACGATGTCATCGCCGTCTCATTTCAGGTCTTGGCCTTCAAGATGTCAAGATCCTCCAACTATCTCGATTCATCGATTCTGTCCTCCAACTTTCACAGGATCTGTCCAACGCTTTCGGGGGTTTCCTACAGGTCTTCGTCCTTGTCATTTCCCTTTGAATATCCTTTTAGGTATTCGATTGTCGTCCACACGCTGAACGTGGCCAGCGACTTCTGAAGTTTTATTAATTGTTGTACGCATAACTATATAAAGTTGTACTCGTTAATCGTTATAATTTGTCGTGAGCTTCATTTTTATCGATTATGCCATAATTTTTGTCTTGTTTACATTAATTCGTAGATCAACACCGTTTGCTGTTTTATCGAGATTTATAAAAATCTCCTTTGTTCATATAAAAGATCGCGCCATGATGTTGATATCGTCCGCATATGCGATGATTTGGCAGGACTTTTAGATCAGCATGCCTTTTGTGTCCACAGGCAACAGTAGAGGTGTCAGCCTATCTTCTTGTTTTAATCCGACGTTTGTCTCAAACGTATCTGTCTGACCTGCGCTGTTGTGTGCGATATTGTCCATCTGATAAGACTGATCAGTTTTGCTGGAATTCCCAAATCAAGCATTACTTTATATAGTATATTTCGGTCAATAATATCATATGCCTGCCAGAAGTGCACCAATATTAGATGGACATCGATTCTGAAATGCCCGTATTTTTCCAGCACCTTCTTGACCAAAAATAGCTAGTCAATTGACAATCTTCCTTTTGGTATTCATCAATAGTCTTATCGGCGTACAGTTTAATTCTTTTCTTCAGAATTTTTGTGAATATAGGACGGACAAAGCAGTAAGATGCCTCTGTAGTTCTCACATGTCAACTTGTCATCTTTTTATGGATAGGGCATATCACACTTTTTGACCCCTCTTAAAGGATCTGTTCATGGTTCCAAGTGGAGAGACCCAAATTAAGGGGAGATTTTATGGTCCATGGAGCGCCTAATTTAATTAGTTCAGTGCGGATGTCATCTATCCGCCTTGCTCATTTTGTGACCTTTGATTGCTAACTCTTTTTCTTTCAATGTTATCTGTTCAATATTCCCTTTATGTTCGACCATAATTCTTGTCAGTTCTGGGGATTAAGTTGTATGTGAGTGGTTGAGTTCTTTGAAATAAGAAGCCTACCTCTCACGTAATTCACTTTCTTCCCCGATGATTTTTGTTTTTACAAAGGGTAGTTTTGGGTTGATATTCACGTCTTAGGCTCTTCTGCCCGGTATCGTCTATAGGTTTCCCCGTGAGATTCCGGAGGAGGATCTAATCATTTTTCCAGTTTGGCCTTGTACTCTCAATCATTTTTTAGATTTCCCAATTTAAATCTTCGAAATAAGTTACTTTTTATTCCGCGGTTCCTTGAATTTCGGCATCTATTAACGGTTCTTACCATATAGTGGTCGGAGTGACAGTTTGGTCTTCGGTATGATCTCACGTGGAGGATGCTGCATGACCATCCTTTGGTGATGAGAGCATGGTCTATCTGGTTGAAAATAATGCCATCTGAGGCCGCTCATCTCCTTTTTATATGGAAAGCATGTCGATTTTATAATTAAATTTCTGTTACTTTCAAAGCCAATAAGGCGTTGGCCGTTGTGACTTGATATATCATGGAGGCTGTGTCATCCGGTTATTCTTCGATGTGTCTTCTCGTTCTCAACCTCCGCGTTGAAATCCTCGAGCAATACTAACCGAAGCATGAGAAAAGCCATCACATATAAAAGTAGTTGGCATATGATAACGATATCGATTATAACAAGAACAACTCGAGGCGGTGATTGGTAGATCTTAGGCTCCACATTAACAATGTCATCCCGTCTCCACAAAACCTTTCATACTTGAATCTTCTGATTTCCCGACGTGTTATTTATTTATATATCAGTATAAATGACCCGAGACAGACATTCTTTTCTTTCTTTTTTCTTCAGCCTTTTTCCCGTTCACAAGCGGAGTTGGCTCGTCGTGATCGGTTTCGCAATTTAGCTCTACCGAATGCCTGATCTGGGTACAACCTTGAGGCTTTTAAATCGCCATTCAGCGTATCAAGCCACCGTTGTTTAGGCCTGCCTTTCGTCGTTTACCATCGACTTTGATGTTTAGACCAATCTTGGCAAGTGAATTCTCGTTAGCACGAATTATATGACCATACCATCAAAGACGCCTCTCTCGCAGCTTTTCCAAGATCGGTGCAACCCCATAACCATCGCGGATATCCTCACTTCGGATGTGATCAAATCGTGTCACACCACTAGTCCAACGTAACATCTTCGTTGACCCGAGGTATTTAAATCGCTCAGTTCTGGGCAGATCACTGCCGCTGACAGTGGTTGTGCCTGTTTCATGGAGATCGGTCGTCAAAAATTCAGTTTTGTTTAGGTTCAATCTGAGACCGTGTTGCATGAGACGATCATTCCATTTTTGGATTTGAGATAATTTTTGCTATCAGATGCAAGGCATAAAGCAGTGTGTAGGGCGCTGGACTTTGGAGTCACGTGTCACGGTGTCCATAACAAGAACAAAGAGGAGTGGTGAGAAGGCGCTTCCTCGATGAAGCGGCTTTGATACACCCGCCCTACTTCCAACTTTACTTTTCGGATCGTGGTAGAGCAATTGAACCCAGCGCACGAGTTCTTCTGGCACTAAGTGTTGTCGTAGAGCATACCAGATGAGTTCGTGTGGCACACGGTCACACGCTTTCTCTAGATCCAAAAATGCAATGTAAAGAGGGCGATGCTTCTCCATGAGTAACCGCACAGCGTGTATTGCGTTGGTAGTTCCGCAGTTTTTGACAATTCCGGCTTGATTCGTGGGTTATGTCAACGATTTCGCGAATACGGTTATCAAGAATGTGCATCTTTCTCGGCATCAGGTCGACCTGTCTGTGGTGCGTACGCAGTGAAGAAGTGAATAGTGCGATCAACTGATATAATGGTGAGCTTCATCAGCCGATCATCAAATCGTTCGACTTCTTTAATGGTATCACGAAAACCCTCTGAGATGACAACGCCAACACCATATTGAGTGCGTGGGTTACCAAAATAGAGAAGTTTAGAGCCATTTTTACCGCGTTCGCGTTCAATATCTCAACTTTTGGCACCAGACCATCGGGTTTCTTGCAGAGCGCAGATATCAACGCGCCTTTTCCGAAGGACTCGTGCGAGTTCCTCGCTCTTTCCAGTTAGGGTGCCAACATTTAGCGTGCAGACACGTATTTGTTTTGTTCGTTTTGTTCGGACTAACTTGCTTACGTCCTGACGCCGTCCATGTGTCAGAAACCCTTGCCCATTTCTAGACAGGACCGGGGCCCGTCCTGCAGCGTCGACTAAGGTGGACGCCCTAGAATTTCTCTGAGGCTTGTGACTCAATCCGATCATCATGTTTGTACGATATTGTATGCATTTGATTGGTCGGCCTGTCTCGGGACCAGTCACCAAGAAAGATCAGGTTGGATTTAGCATAGTGAAATAACTCCAACTATACTCTATTTATCTCTTTCCCTGTTCTCAGCATTTTATTTTTGCTTTACTGAGGATAGTACAGAGTACGTTGCCTTAAACCCCCCTCCTTTACCTGGGCTTGGGACCAGCATACTATGTTAATAGCATGGCGGAGTTCGAGACAGCCATATGCATATGTATATGTTAAGAAAGTTTGTGGGTAGTGTCCCATCCAGATGGATATACAGTGCAAACAAAATATTTGTTATATTGAATAATTCGTTACAGTAAGGGTTGTTATATAGAGGTTAGGTTGATCTCTAATACACCCTTGTGGGGTATCAATCAATCAGTAATTCCATAAGCAGGTTTTAGTTGTGACGTCAATTACAAAATAGTGAAATTTACTTTTTTTGTCTGGGATAGCTTAACCTGGCTTAGGTTTAAAGTACTGGCGGTTTTAAGTTGGATATAATCGCCACCCTTGTTGTGTTTGCAATTATATAAAAAGGAGCGATTTCGATCTGTTGCCACTTTGGATCACGCTGCACCCAGGGAAGAGGTGAGGCAGCGTCTGATGAGTTGCCTCTGCCTGTGAGACCGTTGGATGACTACTTTCTAATTTGTGAAATTTACGCCTCAAAATACATTCCATTCTGATATTTCTTCAAATAACCCTAATAGTAGTATATTATCAACTCTTTGAAATTAACCGCTAATCTCGCCTAAAGTTCATCCTAGGAGAACCAAATCTTGCAATAGCATATTGGGTAGTGCCGCGCACAATACTGCAGGATTTCGTAGACATCCTGCTATTAGTACTAAAGTTATAGCAGTTCAGCCATGGGAATAAGATGCTGACGTCATAATTAACGAAAATAATTGTTATTCGAGTGAAATATTAAAGTCCCATATATGAAGAAGCAAGTTTTTTTAAATCTTTCTTCGCTAAACAACTAGTGTGAACTATATGAAATTCACTGTATGTACTTTCCAGACCAAATTACGATATTTATGCCAACGTTCCTGCCATAAGGAAACACAAATCAATTCATACCTGAAACGCCGGTTTCTCGACCCGTTTAAATATTTCTGTAATTAATTTCTTTTCTGGATCGTACTGCGGATCTCATACTATTTTTTGGTACCCTTCGCCTAACATTCCATTTGATTCTAATTGGAATAGCTGTGAATAATTCGTAACAAACATATCTCTGTTAAATTAATAGTTCTTCAACTTTGGCCGTGGAAGTTTTTTTCATGGCTGCAATCATAACGAGATGAAACAAAGCTGAAGTTTAGGAAATTTCAAATTTTTCCACTCTACCTAAATTTATCACCTCCGGTTGGGCATTTTCTAAGAACGGGTCTGTGAAAAAAATTATCACTTTCCAGTCTCCGTCTGAGGTCGAGTTTGGAAAATACTAATAGAGTATTTGATACCCCCACGACTATTTCAGTGGAAAAAAATTGTCGTCTCTCTTTTGCGAACCTCCCATTGAAATCAACCTAGAACAATGTTACTCACTGTATTTGAGGTGATTCATGATTCGCACCTTCTCAGCAAATTTCATATCAGTAAGAGTAACCGTTTCTGGGGGAAAGGATGTAACAGACAGACCGACAGACAGACAGTTAAAATTCAAATCAAGTAAAATGTTGCCATGCGACCCTCCGTATATATGAGCTCCTGGAATCTCAGATAGCGGATTTCATCCCGTGTATTTATATAATAGACTCTATGTTTGACATTTCAGAGTACAGCAAATTCACAGGAAATAGAATATTTTGAACTACCATAACTTTGGTAGTAAAATTAGGAGTTTTTTTCCAGTGTTATGTCATCAGTTTTACTCATGCCAAATATCGTACATTATCCTCCAGCCGGTCCTAAAAATAATTAACTGAGTCCTTTCATTTGATATACCGCATGACCGGATAAGAAAATTGCACCCCTTTTTCAGCCCTTCTTAACCCTTAACATACCAAGGGGATCCTCGGCAGACACCAGAGTGATTTAAGTGATTCTAATTAAACTTTGATTTTTATATGTGGTCCAGATTTGTTAAGAATTGTATGCATTTTTCCTTTTTATATTTTTATTTATTTATAATTATAAGAATGGTTTAACATTATATTCCGTTCAGATGGCTCAGAGGGCGCTAGGCTGCCGCTGCGGAAGTTCGCGGTTCATATCGTACTGATCGCAGGGAGATTTGTATAGCGACTGGATGTTGGATACCAGTTGACTCAAGTGTGAATGAATACCTGTCAGTAATATTCACGAACGAACGCAATGCTGACCACATCACCCCCTAAAGGGTGTCGTAGTTCTTTAACGTACCGTTACGGTCTTGAATAAAGTGAAGAGGGCTCACAATCGATCGATCGAGATGAGACGAGCCCGCTTCTCAACGAGACAAAGGCTAAAGAAAAGGAAGAATCAGGCCCGGTACAAGCTTTTTAACTCACCGAGTATATCACGAAATTTAGGGAGTTTAGAGCAATGTTTCTCATAAAATTATGAGAGCAGACGGAAAATAATATATAAATGCTAATAGAAAAGGTATAGATAATTTCTGCTTACATCGCGGTTTAACGGTTAAAATCATTGGAAGCTTTGAATTTTCGCAGAACGTGAAAAGAGCCCAAAGCTTGCTTGCTATTCCTAAATATAAAACTAATCGTCTTTCGCGGAAGCCACCATTCTATCATCGATATGATTATTTACGGAGAATTCGTTGCTGTATTAATGACATATGTATGCGAATTAATCCCAATCAATCAAAGTTCATTTAAGAGTTATGGTTTGCTGTGGTACTCCCAACTACAATAACAATCACCTCAAAGGCATTGTTCCTAAAATTATCATATTCACATAAAATCCAGTCACAACATACGGTACACAGCCTCCTCAGTTATTAATACGCTGCCATATCTGGAAAACCGGTTACTAATTATTATTAATTTTGGCTTGAACATCGCGATAAACGATAAAAATGAATCGAATAGGGATCAGTTACGGCCAATAAGGTGAAATATAAACAAGTTCAATGGAGGAAACCCATGATATGGAAATGGTGACTACGAGCATAGAAATTGGATTCTGATTCAGGCGGCTCAAAAAGAAAGACCTTGTCGAGTGTGAGGGAAATACATTTTACTAAGTGGCATGAGTCATGGTGAAATAAAGATGAGAAAATGGTTAATATTACTGCTTATGCAGCCATTAAGTAGCTTAAGGTGATTAAAGCGTTTACATGTTAGATGGTTTTAATGAGGAACTGGCGTGTATTTGAAATGAGAAGAACAATTCCTTATCTACGGAATTTCAGCTACTTTTTGGATTGAAAGGTAAACACACGTTTGTAAACAGTCACCGGTGTACTTATGCGTATCTAGATAGTCATCTCTGGGGTATTCGAAATATACTTTACTCCCACAAAGTCGTCGATGTATAGAAAACAACGTGTGCAAAGTTTAAAATGGCAAAGTGCTTCTAAGTCGAATAATATCATTCTTATAATTTTGAGTAGTTCTTGTTTTTCAAATATTTGTGGGCTTTATTTCAAGAAATATAGTTAACTTCGGTAAGTCATACCTAATCTACAGCAAAGCATAAATAGTGTAGGAATATGTACAAAATTATAAAATTTTAAACTAATGCAAAACCGAAAACTGAACGATTCAGTTGCTGTTAGGTACAGTGTGGACTTCAGCCTAGTGGGTTCCCACAGAATCAATTTAACTCTACTGCAATTTTGCTAATAATAGCAGGATTTGATAATAAGTTATATGTTTGATGTGTTTGTGTGAGTGGGGTTTCCAAAATGTGAAGTTTTCATCATTTACACCAAACAGTTCAGTATTCTATCATGAAATAAAGTCTTTTTTGTAAAATAACGACCACCGATTATAGTGGAAGAATTTTCTGCATTTAATTCTTTTTATTTCCTCACCACCTCCATTGCCTCTCTTGCAATTTCCCCACGATAAGTCCAATCCGCTATCGATCATAGATTCCCCTCATTTCGGATGTGATCGTTGCATGCTATCTCACTGATCCAACGCAGCTTCTACATTTCCATAACCACGAGTATTCATTGTCTTTGGTAATCGGCTAGCATTCAGAACTATAGAGGGCCCCAGGGCGACCGATGCTACGGTCGATTTGGATTTGTATGTATTTATTGCGTCATGGTGCTAGATTAGCTTTTATCCTGCCCTCGTGTTCATATTCCTCATTCATTCCTCCTTTCCGATGGCTGAGGTTACCTTTTTGATTTTGGTCCATATTCTCTTCGAATTCAACATATGTGATGATGATTTCGCCTGTTATGTACTCCCCGATTGTAGTTTCTAAAGCGGCCCTTGAACTGCGAACCTCGGACATTGCAATAAAGCGTGTTATGCGTCCTCTACAGTATTAATAGATTAATTGATAGACGTATGCTCGGTACCTTCCGCGCTCGCTCAGAAGCTTTCTTAAGTTGAAATCAGAGCCCTTAAAAATTCATTTTATTTTTGAATCTATAGTATTATACGAAAAATACTTCCCCAAAATTTGAAAGTAAAATTCTAAAAATTTGTAAAACTTAGATCCCTACTATTATACAAGCCGGCGGGTATTATTTGGTAAGCGAACGTTACTGGATGTGATGCTACCCGCTGCAGTTGGAGCATATCAGTACCAAAAACCTTATGTTTGTCCATAGGTAGAGCATTCACATGGAAAATGCTCCGTGGATTCCACTTCCTCATTAAAGGATCGGCAGGTATCATCTTTAAAATGATATTCTGAACATATGCCCAGCTAGTGCATTATGACCTATCAAAATGCCCACAATACTCTTGCAAGTTTTCCTGCTTTTCGACAGAATAAACTTTGCCGTTTGAGTGTCCGGATAGCTCAGTGATTAGAGCACTAGGCTGTCATACGGAAGGTCGCGGTTCAAATCTCACTGGTGGGAGTGGAATTTGCATCGTGATTTGACGTCAGATACCAGTCGACTCAGCTGTGAATGAGTACCTGAGTCAAATCAGGGTAATAATCTCGGGCGAGCGCAATGCTGACCACATTGCCTCCTAGTGTACCGCTACGGTCTTGAATGAAGTGCTCTAACTCATCACAAGGCCCTGATCCAATATGGATTGTTGCGCCAACGATTATTATTATTATATTATAAACTTTGCCGTCTGTTTGTTTGTTGGTAGCAGCATTAGTCAATGCTACTGACACTCCTATTGCAGGTTCCCGTCCGAGAAGGAGGGAAATTGAATTCTCCTTTGCTAACTCTGAAGTTTATGAAAGTTTCATACGGTTTTCTAAGACTTGGCCGATTCATCCTTTTTAAGGACTTTGTACAACCTGCAAGTCTCCCCTTTGTTCTTCTAGTTCCTCACAGTATGCTCTAAAGGAGTCTCGCCTCGAACATGTTTCGAGCCTCTTATATTGCTGTGAATTCCGGAAGTTGCTAATGCATCTAAGATTTCATTTTCCTCTTCACCACAATGACTGGATACCAGGAGTTGTTCCACGGTATTGAATCTAAAAGAGTTCAAACGGTTTCAACATTCCTGACCGATTTTTGAAGTGATGAAAGAATTGTCTGTTGTTGCATATTTTTGAAAGATTGACTCCTGCTCCAGAACCCTGCCGCCATCGCATCGGTGTAGAAGACGTCAGTTTTTTCTACGTTTCAAGATACTCTTTATATCTCCTACCAAACAGATGTATTGAGAGCCGAGAATCAAAAGACATTACAAGAACTGGATTCAGTTCTCTCAATAAGTCGTCCAACGTCTTGTGCCCCCGCGTCCTTTTTTCTCTATAGTGTTTGTTGTTAGATTGTGCTTCAGTTTCACTATCTGCGCAAGTGATAAGCTTACTGTTGCGCAGACAGAACGCAGACATGACGACTGTGATTCGAACTCAGAGCAGAGAGATTGGGAGGTTGACGCTCTATCCACTCAACCATCGCGCCATCAATTATTTCGCCATATACCTAATTGAATTATTAGCCTATGAACTGCTCTTATTGCAGTGCTCTGAATAAATAAATCCAAGGACTGCGAATTGAGTAACGCATTTAGAGTTGCGCCGGATGTCAAACAGTTCTTTGCAGTGTGGCTAGTTTACAATGAAAACACTTTTGTTTTACCTTAACCCACCTCTCGTTATCCAGAATAATTTCCAGATATTTCACTTCTTCAGAGAGTTGAGGCATTGTACCCCCGTTTCTGAAAGGCAAAGAGAGTTTCCTTCTTTTCGTAAATAATATCATTGTGTAAGTTGAAAAAAGAGAACTAGGTTTTTTCCTTATCCTGTAAATATTTTTATTTTTTCCCGGATACGATCGTTTCGGAGACCACTTGCCTCCTTCCTCAGTGCTAGTACCTAATTAGTTAATCTATCTTAAGCTACCCTTATTTATATCGAAACTTTTTAGCTCTACTGATTACGTTATGCTTAATTTATTGATCCTACCCATATTTCCCACATCTTTCTATTTTTTATATTTATTACCTGCGGCATAGCTTTTTACCAGGGTCGATGCAAAGTTTCCTTCGTCGTGATTTAGGGTTACCTGGCTCCCTTCGTTGATGATGTATATGCTTATGCCGCTTTCTGCGGCATCTAAGAGATGGGGTTTCCGCACCCGCTTTATAACATCCACATTGTCCATCGTTAGGGCTGTCTCTCTTCCACCATATGCCTTGCAACCATAGACATGATGTTTCCTAAGATGAATTTAATGCGGTTTTCCGATCAATTTCAAAAAGTTAGTAATATACGATTGTTAAGTTCTATTATATCAGCAATGTTTGAAATGAAATTGACGGCTTTTAACTAATTAACTATATTCTGAGTTAAATACAACTGAAACAATAAATTACAGAACAACTCTCCGCCCTATCACGACTCTTTTCTCGTACTGACAACATACTAAATTCATTTTACAAATTTCATTATTTTTTTTAAAATCACGGCCTGCTCTGCCAGGGAGGACACCAATGGTGGCCACTGTCAATCGAGATAACAACATCCGAAATAAATTTCGAATGTCGTTAACCCCGCTGCGCCACACAAGTATCGCAATGGGAGGGATTTCGATGCCTAGATTTCATATAAGCGGATCACCCTGATTTTTTTCAGATTTTTGGGCTAGGTAGTTTCCGAAAATGAGCCCTTATTCTCATATTTTGCAAATTCCCATATGCAAATAATAATATTTTGAAAATTCCACAAAAATAACGAATGAATGATACCAATCATCGATATAATATATGCATGCATTAGGATACCAATGCTAGATATATGCAATGTTAACACAGTTCTGCTCTGTGTGCCTCTAGTTTTCAATGATTCTTGTTCATGCAGCTTGATCAGTTTGCGGGAGAGTTGATTCGAAGGTCAATATTTGGTTACGACGTCTTTGACGATCGTTGGTCAAGAAAAATGTCATCCGCACAGTTCGGAAGCACGGTTGCTCGACGTAACTAGAAATTCAGTTAAACAATATTTTTCAATGCCCGTTCAAACAGTAAAGCTGTCCTGGAGAGTACTATATTAGGAATATCCTGGATGGCGTCTAGTAGTAGTCAGCATCCAAAAATTCACAACCACAAACCTTCCAAACAAGGAAGAGCGAGAAGTAGCAACTTGTAAGCCCTTACGGTTGCCCAGCTTAAAACTATTTCCCCCAACAGCCCTTCTTTTTAGCCGCCCTTAGAAATGTAATGGGTAATATAATGATTGTCAAGCGACATATGGTAATGACCGAAGTCCAAAGTTCAAAATATAATAATAATAATCGTTGGCGCAACAATCCATATTGGATCAGGGCCTTGTGATGAGTTAGAGCACTTCATTCTAGACCGTACCGGTACACTACAGTACATTGTAGGAGGCAATGTGATCAACATTGCGCTCACCCGAGATTATTACCCTGATTTGACTCAGGTACTCATTCACAGCTGAGTCGACTGGTATCCAACGTCAAATCACGATACAAATCCCACTGCCACCAGTGAGATTTGAACCACGATCTTCCGTACGGCAGCCTTGTGCTCTAACCAGTCAGTTATCCGGACAAAATATACCTCACTCTAATACCTACTCTCCTTTGGCTTCTGAAAATGTTAAAATCAATGACTACGTGCAAAGTGCGAAGTGACACATTTAATGGGATTGTAATTATGTTTAATTCTTAAAAAAAAAAACAAAATGATGGTAATATTTGCACTTGTTTCAATAACCCCGCAATCGAAATGCTAAATTGTTGTGGAACCGTTAAATTTGATGCATACCTGGTTAGACTTGGTCACGTTTATTGAGTCGAAAGGATTGTTATCGTCAATTCTTTCACATTCGGAAAATCAAGGTTTCAAACACTTTCAATAACTACATACTTGTATTAAGATATCTTTTTTAAAGAGAAATATTTAATAGATGGTTTCTTTGTTTAAAAGATCTAAGATCGTGTATTATAGAAAAAGAGTAAATATATAAATAAACAATACTTCTCCTGCGGCCTCCAGATTTCATATATCAAAGTGTTATTGGCAGAAGTAACTGAATTTTATATAATATAATTTCCTTTGAATATAATTCAACAAAGTATTGACAACGTGCGTCAATCAAGGAAAACTTCAGCACCTTGTCTCAGAGATTGATATATATGGATAGGTGTTTATAAAGCGCAGGTTGAGTAAAACCCATGTAGCCTCACTTTATATTTGCATTTCTTCCTTATAAGCTCTTTTAAATTAGCATTATTAACGGCTCACTTTGAACTAGCTGTGTTAAATCGCTCGTTAAATAAGTTATGCCCATATGGATAAGTTACAAGTGTGTTTAAACCTGAGCTGTCTTTCTCTTTCATGATTCACTGCTCAACCCCAGTTAAAGCTAGATCAGTGTTTATTTATTTACTTTTACGCTCAATTTGGATCATCATTTGTTAGTCAATTTTCTCTCCTGGTATTCAATTTCAATAAGTATGACAGTGGCGGACAGGTTGAGAATTTTGTTGTTTTGTTAAAAAAAAACGGAAATTCAATTAAATTTGAGCCGATTTACGAGTCTTTCTCAGAAAGAAATATCTTTTTTGTATGATTTGATTGCATGAAATCATCAATAGATGCCCTAATAAACTAGCAATATGTGAATACTCTAGAAAACGGGCGAAAGAGCAACCCTAACTTATGGACAGTATTTTCTCTTGGCAAAACTATAATTCCTTCCCGATAATAAATTCATAAGCCTCGAACTTTTGCGTAACAGTGGAACTGTATTCCCATGCCCTATTCTCATATAGTAGCGCAGAGAGAGTATATTAAAACAAGGAAGGGGGATTATACACTGTTAATACGTCGAATTACATCAAGTTGTGCGTCGCCGTTGGCAGGAACACTACGTATTGGTGAAAAAAGTGTAAATACACGAAAAGTGTAATAACCATCAAACTGAGAACCTTGGTGTTGTTGTCTAAAATTTCAGAGCCATTTGTCCATGGTCTATGACCCGATGAGAGAACAAGCAGATACGACATCGTCCATTGAACTATTCTATGCCTTGCAGCGAAGACAGCAAGAAGAACGTCATCGATAACTCTACAAAAAAGTATCGCTGACAAGCCTGACTTTAATCAACATTGGATCTTAAATTTCTCTGAGATTTTGCCTCGGGGCAGTAAGTCGCACTTTACGCCATCATATGTTGTTAATAATTGCTAGTTTCTCTGGAATGCCCCTCCTAGATAGAATATTCCAGACATACTCCCTTGCTGTTATGTGGGCGGAGGATCATCCTCTTCAACCACTTGCACACCATATTTGTAGCATTTATAAATGAATGAAAGTAACAACAACTCTGCGAATAATGCAGCGGCAACGCAGGGAGGATCCTCAGGGAGCCCGTTAACGCTAGACATTTTACTTTGTTTGTGTTCCATAATTTCGCTTTAGAGGAGCAGTCCATATCCTCATGGTACGGTGGTTATCCACATCAGCCACACGAGGCGGCAGTTGATCAGATATTATATGATTTATAATCGTTGTAAAGTGCTCCTTCCAGTTATTCTCACTTTTTCCAGCTCGAGCGGGAATTCCAACGATATAAACTGGACATTCTGGTACTAAACGAAGTAAGCTGGTAAGAGAGAAGTTGCTATTGCGCTCGTCAGGGAAGCACAAGATGCCGCAGAACGAGCAGCAAAAAAGAACACTTCACCACGGCTCTTAACCGTACCACATTCGGTGAGGTTCCTCGTCTAGATGAAGTGGCTACTTACCGTAACATATGGATACGGACTGTACTTCCAAGCAAAAGGCAAATCATTTCGGCAATCAAAGCATTCAAACAATCTATTTATCGTTTCACCTGCAGTTACTGTCGATCTGCTACTTCTACTCGTACGAAAATCTCGGGAATCGGAAACTTTTCTCAGAAACTGGAAGAATGACAATTCAAGGAGTATCTGCGTGCTCCCTGCCGCCACGAAGATAATAGCTAAAATAATCCTGGAACGCAACAAAGAATATCTCGAAAGTTTGATCAACAAAGAGCAGATTGATTTCCACTTCGGAACGTCTAATGCAATATTATTCCTTCTTGTTATCGGTGACGTTCTTAATGCTGCCTTGTCCGGGGGACGTGAAGGACTTCCGTGGATTATGATATCGTCAACTACGCTGATTATATCGGTTTGCTCTCTCACCGGGTCATGGACCTTGGCCAAATTGCTCAGGATTTGGATAGATAGATAAGTTGCATTAACCAAAGCAAAGGTTCACAGAATTACGGGTCATCGCACTCTCCCTATCTACATTAATGGACAGAGCATAGAATGCGTTGATCAATTTGTATATCTGGGAAGCGTGAACTGAATGTTGCATATATAGAAACAGCACAAAGTGATGCTTACTGTCACTTGAAGTTTCCAAGCCTTCGTCAACATTTGTCTATACCGTATCATCAAAGTATGCTGGTCTGATATTATTATAGACAAAGAACTTGGTCAGGGTACAGGCCTGATACTTGATGTGATCGCAAGGTCGAATTTTCAGTTGATAGGACACAAACTGGTTACTACGGCGTTATGGTGCTATTGCCTAATCCGGATAGTTTTACATCGCTTCCAGTTTCACGTATTTATGTACCAAGCCCTCCGAGGTAAAAAATGTAAGTTCGCTGGAGGAGAATAGATGCTCTCCAAAATTTTACCATTTTAAATTATTTAATTTCAGAATATCCAACGGATATCACCGGAATTCTCATTTAAGTTTGCAATAACCAGCATTCTAGAGGCCCGTGATACCGTTCTCGATAAGTGTACGCAGATTCTAAATACCAGCTTTAATTCGTATACCACATCCAAAGGCTGTAAACGAAAAGTCCATTCATATGCGAACAGTGGATGAATTTCATAAGTGAATTTTTAAACCACACTCACAAGAAAATTATTGCCCCAGGGGATATTTGGTGTTTTGGTTTAAAAGCAACTATTATCAACAAAACGTAGAATTTTGCCCATTTACCCCCAAAAGACGAACACATATTATACTTCCATACCAAATATAGTGGTTCTCCTCTCCGTTATTAAGGTTTTGTGTAAAACTAAACCTTATTGTTGCATGTTTCTTGGAAACGGTTATACCGAATAACACGAAAT